>NW_010122967.1:0-19434 GCF_000699245.1 Pterocles gutturalis
CTGCTCTCCGCCTTCCCGGCTCTCGCTCTGCACCGCAGGCCAGGCCTCTCCGGCTCCCAGCAACAAGCGCTTGGGGCGTTGGCGGGGGGGTTTTTAGCGCGGTCTGCCTGGGTGTCCCGGCACCCGAATGTCTTTTCTTGCTCCTTACACGGCAGAGCCGGGATTCAGCTCCCTGCCCCGGGTGCTGTTGGAGCAGCGACCTCTCTCATGAAGTGTGTTAGGAATAACCTGACAGATACTGTTTGCTGGTTAGCTGTGAGGATCAGCCCTTCCCTTGTGATGAAGGGGCCACAGATGTTGTGGCAGGGCGGCTGGAGGGGCGGGGGGGGGTTTTGGAAAAAAAGGGCCGGGTGGATGTTTGAACACTCTTTATTGTGATCGTGCCACAACACCAGTAATGGAAACTGGGTCTTTTTCATGTGGCATGGACAGACTTTGTGCCTGATTTAATCTGAATCTGTTTTTTTGCCGCTTAATATTAAAGCATTTGATTTGAAGAATTGACTGTGGTGACTCACATGTAAGAGTAGATTTAAAGAAATCGGTGTTCATTTACTTTAATGTGTTTGTCAGTAGCCTGCAGCATTCACAGTCTGATTCATGACATATCCCTGCGGTAGAGACAATAATGTCTATGGGAGTGTTAGGCTGAAAATGATAATCTCTTAAACCAGTCCAGCTGAATCTTGTAGTGCGTATGAATCAGTGCCCTAACACAGGGCTCCTGGTGTGAGAGAGAGAGGGAAGCTGAATCTGGCAGATTTCTTGTCTGTTTCTGTTGTAGCTCAGCTTAATGCCTCCTCTCTTTCCAGGTCATTAACTATTTCTGCATCTGCTTCCTGTGTACATTTCCCAAAGCTTTAGGATACTTAAAACATAGGAGTGGATATTATATAAGGAGGGAATAAACACACATTAATTGTATACTTCTCCATATGACTAAAGGAAAAAATATCATGCATCCAGGACCAAAGAATAACTCCTTTTAGAGTGGGAAATGCATCATGAAGTGATGACGTAGTGACTCTAAACAGGATTTGAGGTAGGTGGTCAACTAAAACACATGATCTCATTGCAGTGGTATTCAGAGGTCCAAAATACATCTGAAATGAATACAAGGGGATTTTGAGTAAAAATCTGTCTCATTCTGGAAGGTTATGTCCAATTCTAATCTTAGCAAGTTAGCAAGTCTTCTGGTAAACTGGGGTTCAGTGGCCAATCACAGGCATGATTAAAGGACAGGAAACCATGCCTTTTCATCAGTTCAACAAAGCTGTTTTGCTGTTGAGTTTAACAGAAAGGACATGGGATAATTCAGTCAGAATCTGCAGGTACTTATGAGGTAGAAAGCTTTTTCTGTTTTGTGATGGAGACTTACAAAATGAAGAAAGGACAGATCCAAAGAGTTCTTGTGATTGAAATTTAGATCTGGAGTAATTTAGTCTGCTCAGAAATGTTATTTAACCTGTAAACGGCCACTGGGACGATTTACTGAGGGGATGCAGTGAATTCTTCACTAATGTAAGGTACGTAATCAAGGCATTATTTCCCAGTGCCTCACAAAGGGTTGTTCACTTTTAAACAGAGTAAATTTAAGGACCTCTTGTGGGAACAGAGAGGCATCATAAATACACTACTGGCTCCTTTTCTGAAAATCAGTAGTGCTACATTGATTTATGGAAAAAATAACAGAGATTTGATTTCCTAACTGTGTAGATTTTGGAAGTCATCAGTGTCTGTTCAATAGTAGGAAGAATATTCTGCTTAGTAGTAGTGGATTTCCATAATCCTCTCCTTGAATCACTCTCCCTTATTCACTTAGGGAGACTTTGGAGCTTAAATACGAGATGTTTAAAGAGTATTGTTTTAAACAGTGACATAGGTGAGAAGCAGCAGGGTTTGAAATCATTATTCTTTTGTGTGGCCATCAGAAGATTTTTCTTTTTTTAATTTTTTTTTTTTTTATTTTTTTAGAATTTGCCATCCTCTTGGAGGAGAAAGAATGCATGTTCCCTGCAGGATCAGTAGTGTGGTATTTGGCTAAATGGCAATGGTTAGTTGTTTGGGTTTTTTGAGAGGTGGCTTTTCCATGTTAGGATTTGATGCTGGTCATACATGGCTTGGACTGGCTTGTGTTATACTACTTCTTGCACTGTACATTTATGAGTGCATTGCTTCAGTTTTCAGGGCTATTCTGTCTTTCATTAGCAAAATATGAATGTATGACTTAAAAAAAAATTAGTCTTAGCTAGTAGGGGCATTTGACCACCTGGAAAAAAGTAAATCTCTGACTATGCTGAACGCTTTAATCAGAAATATTTTAAATACAAATTTTTCCCTTGTTTCTTAATAGGAATATTTGCAAGATCTTTGCTTCTTCATCACCAGAAGTTCCAGTTAGTTCTTGTGGAGATGGCTGAGAGAGCCTCAAAAAGAGGATTATGAGGTGGGAGGGGGACATGAGGAGAAATGCACTTGAGGTGGCAGTTTTCAGCAGCAGTGATTTGAGAGAAACTGCTGATGGCCTTCTTCCTCCACGCTGGAAGAAGCTGGATGAAAGGTGTAAAGACTTGTGCTGCTTCTGCATAATACAGAGAAATCTCCTGAAGTCTAGTGAATGGGTTTATTTCCTTCTGCTGCCCAAGATGGACCTGTTGTAAACTGCACGTTCAGTTGAATTGGAGAAATACTGCTTAATTCTTTTTGCAACGTTCCTGCATTCAGTGTTGTCAGAACTTGATACTGTCTTGTGTTCTAGGAGGATGATGGCTCAACAATCCTGTTGTCACAAATCCATAAATAGCTCAACAAGAAATGTAACGAAGGCACTCTGCTACAGAAACAATAAGCAGCAGGGACAATAGAGTATCTTGGGAAGAAATGTCTTCTGTTGAGGCGAACATCATCTGGAGAATTAAACAAAATGTTCTAAATTGAGAAATGTCTTTTAAATAGATTTTCTGTGATGCTTCTGCAGGTCTCTGAAGAACAAAGATCATTGGCTGATGTGTTTTATTAATGTTCCTTGGTGTTTCAGAGAAACATCTGTCTTGTGATTTGATGAAAAATTTATATCAATTTTGATTGCTTGAGCTGAAAGAGAGTGTTATCAGCACAAATGGTGATACTTAGCCTTTTTCCAGCACAGTAGCCTCTGGGTTGTACTGTGTTTAGACTTGAGTGCTGTCATTCTTCCGATACTTGATACCTGCATTTTCTACTGGGCAATCAAAGACTGTATGTCAGTCTCTAATAGATTTAGCTGAAGAAAGTCCCACCTTTAATTTTCTGTTGCACTCCTGTACTGAAGTTCATTGTCTCTGTTTCACACCTGGATCATTATAATGTGTCTCTTGAACCCGGTTTTATAACCCGAAGAGAGAAACACATGTATTATTCCATTTGTCTCCATTGTTGGACAATAACTTCTGGCAAAGTGATGAATGTGTAAACTACCTCAGACGGCATAGCAAAATCTGCAAGTGCCCTATGAACTAACATTGTTCCTCAATCTTTTCCTCAGCATGTACAAATAAAAAGAAGCAATTTCACAAGCATTGAGACTACTCAGTCTTGATCCAGGTTTTTTTAGTCTCTTCATTGGTTGTGAGATCAAACCAGTGCTGTGTTATCTTTCTACACTTGTAGGCAGATTTCTGCCTTTCTGTAACTGCTGTATTTTGGGGACAAAACAGTGACTAGTGCAAGGGCAAAGTTGAAAGAACTGAGGAAAATGTAGTAAAAACATATTTCTTTTAAGTAAGCGATACAGCCTTGTGTACAAACACAGAACAGATTTCTTTCTTTGCAATCCTTACTTGGAGGAAAAAAACACTTTGGTTCCCAGGATTGATATTTATCCATATTTTGTCAGTTTCACCAGTTGAATGATATAAGCTGCTTGCAGTGTTTTCTTTAGGACATTCTGTCCGGCAATGTGGAGACAAAAATTCTGTTCTAAATTGAGATGTATAGGATGGAGCATTGTTTGTTGTTTTCTTCAAAGGATATTATAAATTCAGAATTAAGAAAAAAAACAAACCAAAACCCTTTTCATTATTTCATATGATCGAAATATATTTAAGGAAATGATCAAGCAGGCAGATTGAAAGCTACTAAGACACAGTGGAGTCATGCAGTTAATAATATGAGGATCTTTAATTGGATCGTAACTCGTTTGTCCTGATCTACTAGATTAGTGGCAAGCTTCTCTTACCCTGAGTAACTCTCTCTGACCTCATCTGCAGTCTCTGAGCAAGTCATCCTGTGGATATTGTGCCCTCCTTTCTATGGGGATTCTGTCTGTGAAATAAGTTGTTTCCTTAGCTTAACTGGGGCAGGAAAACTGAAAGTAAAGGGTTTGAAAACCATTCCAGCAAGTGCTTTCTGATTGAAAGTGTTGTAGCATTTCATGCTTCTCTTGCTGATATCAACAACAGGCCTGGAGGTATTGGCAGTCCTGCAGGCAGGTGGTTCCAGGCAGCCTACTCCCACCGGGATTTTACATGGATGGCTGCTAGAGGAAGAGAAGAAAGCAAAACTAAGTCAGTGATAAGTATATTTTGGCGAGATTGCTTTTCCTTACCAAAGTGACTCTGCTGGATCCTGACACCCCATCTTGCTCTGAGGGTTCCATGGTGGTGTGTGCCCTAGGAGATCAGCAGTTGCCACCAGTTCAGCTGCTTTCCTGGGAATCTCTGAAGATATTGCTCCAAAGCTGCAGAGCCAGGATGTTGCCATGTGTCTGCCAACACATCTGTATTGGAAGAAACAACAAAGGCCTGTTATCAGTAGGTCTCACTCACAGCAGTTGCACTGGTCACCAGCTGGGTGATTATGTACTGATAAATCTGGGACGATGTTAAAATGCAACTCTGGAGTTGAGTTAAAGTTTAATTAAATAAACCATTGAAGATCATTTGCCTCCTCAGTTTTATGGGAGGAGCAGTTTCAGCCAGACCTCCTTGTGTACTAATGGGTTTTCCCTAACAAGGTCTGTAGCTTAATATCACTGTGGGTAGGTAAGATCTTACTCATTAGTGGAGTCTAGGTAGTTCTTGTAATCACAGGTACACATAGAATTTGTACAGCATGAAATATCTTGCCCAAAACCCCAAGTTTATATCCCTAAATTTCAGGTTACTTAATGTGTATAGAAATTGTAGTCCACTAAAACTCAGGAAAATAGTGAAATTGCTATAGTGCATTTATTTTCTGCTGCTATTTTTTTAAATTTTATTTCACCTTCAATAAAATGGTATTGTGTGTTTTATGTCTTACATAGTTTTTCCTTTCATCCGTCGTCATCTTGCCCGCTTTCAGATGAAAGAAAGAACGTAAGTGTGTTGGGATGCTGGATAGGAGAATTAAAATGTGCAGGCAAACAAGTGAGAGATTCTCTTCTCTTTTGGGTTCAGTTATGTTAGGAAGATAAATCACTAACAGTTACATTTTCTGGCTTGGCTGCCATCATGAGAACCTGGTGGGGAATTAAAGAAAGACATTGCTAGCAGAGAACTAGAAGTGCTGTGCAAACGAGCATTTCCTACATCTTCTGCTGTAGTAGAATCCACCAGATGTGGCAGTATGAATTCCAGAATTGTAAGAAAGATGCTGTTTTTCCATGGCTTTAAGCTTTGTAGAGAGGATTACTTGATGAAATTCTGGGCCTCTTTCAAGGTTAAGAAGGGAAACTCTGGGAGGACTTAGAAGTTTAGACTAACTCTTTATTTGAGGGGGGGGATTCAAATGGCTCCTTCTCGCTTGTGTCACTGGCAGAGTTAGTTCCCTTTACTCAGAGGGCTTCAGTGTTCTTCAAGATTTTTTTCTAGCTATGTTTTGCCAAGCAGTGTTGTTCAGTTCTTACTGCTGCCACCCAGAAACACCTTGATTTCTCCACTGTGGAGTCAGAGCCTGAGACAGTCTCAGCTTGGTGAACCTCATCAGCATGGGACCACTGGCTTATCCACTCCCATCTCAGAAGGAGCCTTTTCAGCCTCTCCAGTTGGCTATAACACATGCCTGAGAACTTGGGCTTCTGTGAGAGGAGTTTTCCCTTGGTGAAGAACCTCAGTCTTGGTTTTGGACTATAAATGAGTGACCCACATGTTCTACAATACTCTAGCAGCTGCTTGGGTGATAACCCAGTGCGTATGGTTTGTTCTGGTGAATCCATCCCGTGGAGGACGGTGTATCCTCAGAAGACAGCTGGTTATTTGCAAAGATCTCTGCGTTATCATGAAGCTGGAAAGATGATCTTGTACCTGATCCCCTCTGCAGGCAGAGCTCCAGTGTATGTAACTGAAGATGGACAGATCATGATGTTCGTGTGTTCCTAAATGAGAGTGTAGAGTATCTTAGATAAATGAGAAACTGGATGGATAGGCCTGTGCAAATGTCATGCAGGATACTGCAGAACAATAGTGGGAGCACTCAGCTGAAACATGACTTGCTTGAGCTGGGAATGCTTCACCAAAAACTCTGTAGCAACATAGTCCTTTCAGAAGTAGTTCTGTTGCTTTTGAGGAAGGTTGTTTTAAGGACAAGTTTTACTTTATGTGGCAGAAATTGTGTTTTTAGTTGCTGCCTCAACATCCCCTGATTTCTGCCCATGGCACCAAGTTTGCTTAAGAATAAAGCGTTTCAGCCGGTGAGACACTGAATTATATCCATTTAATAAAGGAAATCTGCCTTGAAATTCAGTGGCTTGTGGAATGCAGAGGATCAAAGGAGGTCATCAGATAGTCCCTTTTGGTCTTTAGTATGCCATTTCTAGGATACAAAGAGATCATGTGGAAGAGAAGCAAAGGAATCTAGGCTAAAAAAGAAAACTGTGAATTCTAAAGATACACAATAAAGTCTCTTGTGCCAACATAGACTTATCCATCATGATCTCTGGGGAGCCATGACTGGAGGTACTTTTGTGCAGTTCACTCTTTGTCTGCTTCATCGGGCAAACCACCAGCACAGATGTCTCATGATGCTCTTGGTTTCAGACAAACAGTGGTATAAAGGGTTGTATATTCAGAGTTTTGTTGTTAACTTCATTGAGAAAATGGGTGGATTTACAGTCTGAAGGATGGAAGAGGTGGCCATGAGAGAGGCAAAAGGTGATGCAGAACGCAGTGCAACGGGTAGTATTGAAGCGCCTGAATGTCCGCAGTAATTGAGCAATGTGGTGACATTTTATTATCCAGTAACTGAATATTCTTTAGAAAATCCCCTTTCATGCTGTAACAAATTAAGTGGTCAAGCAATTTTGGCAGATGTGACGCTGAATCTCAGTTTTCAGTTTGTACTAGATTCTCTGAGAATGGATGGTTAGAGGCAGGTCAAAAGTCAGACTTGCTCTTTCTAGCTGGGATATAGACTTGTGGGGAACCTGGCAGATGGTGTTTGCTACATATAGCTTATAACTGATCAGAATTTTTTAAAATTTTAGTCTTCTATTACTAGTTTACATTTTTACTGCTACTAGAAGATGGTGGGTTTCTTGTAGTTCCTGTGGCGTTTCATTTTGTTTCTGTTGAAGCGAAAGAAATGTTTCTAGACCCAGCATATGAGCAGGGGTATATAAACCTAATTTTTCTTCAGTGCCTGGATTCATTATAAGCGGCATGCTTGGTTTTGTGCATCTCATATTTTGCAAATAAATAGGATAAGCCTTTGTTCTTAAACCATAATTATTTTTTTATTTTTCCATTTGGCGTAAGTATGTGCCTTCCTATGCATTTGTATGCACCCAGCAAGTGCCTGCCGAGGCATAACTCCTACTCCTGGAGTAGCTGTAACTGCTTTCCTAACTAGCAAATGCTCCATAACAAAGCAGAAGACTTCAAGGATTCTCCAGTCTCCTTTTTTGTAATTGCTCATGTGGGTATCAAAGCATGTGGTAATGTCGCACAGAATAAATCCCTTGAGTCTGTTTTAACTGATACATATAAGCTTTTGAAATGGTGTATTTTTCTTTCATGGCAAGACCATAATTATATTGGTATTTTCACAATTCTGTTTCAGATGAGAAGAAGCAGATGGTTGCAAATGTTGAGAAACAGCTCGAAGAAGCAAGGGAACTGGTACGTTTTGGCTTTTCGTATGTTGACTGCAAATTCCTGGGGAAAATAATAGGATCATTAGTGGTAACATTTAACACACATGATGCCCTAAAAATACTTAACAATAATATGTTAGAAAATGAAGTAATATTTTTGAAATCGTTCTTATTTGAGCATATGAAATACCCAAGAGAAGTGTATCCTTTTTTAATCTTGTGTAAAGTGATTAAGGTTTGCATTATTACTGTAAGGTATTGCAGGCTGCTACAGGCTTTGAGTTGTGGATTAGGTCTTTTACTTTAGGAACTGAATTAAATATTTACACACCTGGACTGTTTGTTGGGTTTTTTTTGTTTGTTTTTTTGTTTTTTTTTTGTAAGACCTGGCTGTCTACCTGATTTAATGTTTGATTGTCTTATAGAGCAGTAGATCTTTTTTTCTCTTTTAGCAAATGAGGCATAAAGATTTTGAGTTGTTGGAGGTCAAGGGAGCAATAGTAGTGTGGGTTACTGATCTGAGAAGAGTATATGTGTTAACCGAGCATTAGTTAGTGATCTACACTGACAGAAGAAAGCAATATGTGTTAAGCAACTGTGACTTTTTTGGGGTTTTTTTGTTCCCATCACAGCCTGTCATGTTCTCCATCTGGATGGAGTATAGGAGTAAAGGTTTGTAGATATGGAGTAACTGAGCAAAGGTGTTGTTGGCGGTTGAGATTGACTTTTTCCCACATATCCAATAGTTCCTTGCCTGAAGTTACTTTTGTTTATGGCTTGCAAATGAGTTTGGTCTATCTACTGTCAGAAATGTAATCTATCTGTTAGGATAGGGAAAGAATATTAGTTCTAGCCTGAAAGTTGTTATAATTGAGCAACTGGAATTAATGCTTTGGTTACTAACTTAACAGTAATATTGAAATTCACTTTTTTAAGTGGCATAGGAAGAAAAAGGTCTCTGGCGTGTTTGTTGACGTACCTGGTACTTTTGGTTTGAGAATTGAATTGGTCTCAAGAGCATTGGAATAGCATCCAGGAAGGTTGGATCTTGGGGTGACTCCACTGCAGGTTTACCCTGTGAGGATGGCAAGGCGCCTAACCTCTCTGATTTGATATTCTCAGTGAGAAACGTGGTAAAATTACTGTCCCATCTCATAAAGATGTTCTGAAGATATACTAAGGCCTTTTGGGCACTTTCATATTCAAACAGCTGAAAGAAAGTAAAAATCTAGGAATGTTTTTCAGCTCCTTTTCACTGTAACTTTATATGTCAAAAGAGCATAGCAGTACAGGGAAGTTCTAGGATGGGTGGTCTGATGAAAAATCATTCAAATTTGGTTTTCTACTAAAAAGAAAGATTGGAAGGAGAAAAAATTGAGTTAATGGCTCATTACTTCTTTCCTTATGACAGAAAAAGATCATCTAAATTTGTATTTATTGGAAGATTAAAAAGTAAATCCTGTTATCTGTACAGGATCTGTACAGAATGATGATCTTGTTTAATGTACTGGCTTTTCTTTCACGCTTTTGTTTTAGATCTTGTTGCTAATGCTACTAGACAGGTGCTTAATTCAATTATTGGCTTTAAGCAATTGCCGAACATGTTTGTGATTAATGTCGAGGCTGGGGTTTAAAAATCAATTTGAAAAAACCTGCTAATAACAGAACTGATTAAAAAGATCCTCTTTTAAACTAAAGGCTACAGTAGAAAATTAAAATAAACCTAATTCCTTGCTACTGACAGTTTTTCATACATAAGTTTACTTAATTGTCTTGAGTAGTGGAAGCTGGGTTTTGCTGATTTTGTTTTGTTTCCTACTTGGCTAGGAAATAACACACTCTTGTATTACAAATATTATTGCAGAGATAATTTATTTAAATTGACTAGCCATTGATTGTTTCAAAACACTGTCTGCTTTGTTTGGGTAAAATCACTGATGAAATCGATTTGATTTGTGTGCAGAAGTGATACCAAAACTTTTCAGACTCCCAGGCTGCCTTTTCAAACCAGAGCTGTTGAGTAACAGATCTCTGGAGAGAAATCCTGTCATTCTACATCCCGTGTGGAATATCTGAATGTTATTTTTAAGAAAGGTGAATGTTGTGATAACCTTAGGGAAGTTCTTTGAGTATAAAATATGTGCTTTAAGATTTGGAATTAGCATTTTTGAGTGAAATTTGGATTATGAGAAGAAAAAACTGTGTGTTATTTGCCTTTATGTTTTTTGAGGAACACATCACAAATTTGTTGTGTTGCAAATGCTAGACTGTTCTTATTTAAGCACTGGAGTTTTTTTAAGTATAGATCTCTATTTTAGTCCCAGGACTTTAGAATCAGAGTAAAATAGCAAAGCTTACAAGTTTCGTATAACACTAGCAACTGTCCAGAGCAATTTAATGTCAAAAAGTTCCTGCAGGAAGGGGAGACTTATTTTGGGGTCTGAGTTGACTATATCAGTAGCACCACCTTTTTCTTTTTGAATGGCAACACCAGTGACTGCTCTGCTTTATGCTGTGTTCGGTGCTGGGAAGATACTGGGTGTTGTTAGGAGCAAACCTACTGTATATACTAAGTTAAACACCTGAGGAGCCTTAAGGATGGCGCTTGGTTTATGAATCTGGGCAAGAGTTAGGTGCCAAAGTGCTCAGCTTCACCACAGCGGTGTCAAGTTTGAACTGAACCAATAATGGAAGTTTGAGCTTTTAGGTTTGCTGAGGAAAACTTAAGCTTCTACAGGTGTTTTGAGATTTAAGTGCTAGGTTACTTTTATCTTTTAGCAGAATTTAGCTCTCTTCTTGCTAGTGTATGAAACATATGATTTTATGACCAATAATATGAGGCCTGAAAGTGAAGATGCATGAAATTAGATTGCACTTAGGTTCACACCTGCTTGGACCACTATCTTCTGCATGAGTTTGCATGGAGATTTGTCAGCACAGCCACAAAATGTACCTGTTTAATCTCATGATCAAAAATTGTGGTCAGCCTAAATATGCATGCTTCATTATTGTCCTTGGACCTTACACTCTCTGATACTAACTTTCTAGAATTAACATTTTGGATTTCAATGGACTGTGGTCTGATCCTTGCTGCAAATTCTATATTCACTGGGAGATGGCTTCATTTTTATGTGATAGATAAGAATTGAGACTTCATTAAAATATCCTGGCCTTGCTCATATAATTATATATGGATGCAAGAGGAACGTTTTCTGTGTTTATAGAACATTTGAGATCAAATATATTGAGATAGAATTGATAAGAAAATAAGCCATTAATTCCATCTATCGGTTTAATTTATAATACCCCTTTCGAAAGTTAAGCCTGAGCCAAAGAACTGGGTAGAATTAGAAATTGCTTTGTATGTTTCAATTAATTACTGGCTATTTAATTAAAGTCTGCTTTACAGTTTATTATTGAATATCATTTTGTGTAATCAGAATAGATCAGGCAGAATGACTTTTGAGTATCTGGTAATTCCATTGATTAAATTCAGATGCTTTTGTTATGATATGAGGATGAAATTTCAAAGTGTAAGGATGCAGTTACATAGGAATAAACTGTAGCTGTCCCTTGTGAAGACCTGTAACCAGTAGCTTGGGACCCTAATTGAAAGGCATTTCTGTTCCAATGCCATATTGCTCAACTGAGATCAGTAGGAGGTGAGTAAATATTGTTTCAGGTGCCTACAGCAACCAAGGAGAGGTATTCTTTTATCTTTTTTAAGTAAGTTGGAAATATTTTAAAAGGCAGGTAAGGGATTCTTCAGCTGCACAAAACAGAATTCCCAAACAGACAGCACCATGTAGAGGAGGCTCCGTGACCCAGTGGGCAGGTAATTAGCAGGCAGCTCAGACCTGGTTTTTTACTCCTTTTGATTTTCTGTACCTCTATGCCTTATTCTTGTGTTTCAGGCCCCTTAGTATTCTACATGTCAGGAATAAATAAAAAAAGCTTTAAAAATATATATTCTACTTCTGACATTTTAATGCATTCAGCTGTGTAAAAGTTCTTGAATAGTATTGTCATTAAACCCTGAAATTCAGCTATTTAGTGTACCTACATACAGATTTGGGATGTAGATTTAGGCAGTGAGTTCAGAGTTTGTAATTCTGCTGCGAAAGCAGTATGTAAAAGAAAAAGAATTTTTTTATTAAACATAAAAGCTGGTGGAAAATAAAACTTAAAACAAGTATATGTATGCACACTCACATGTATATACACATATAATAAATAAATAAATAAATAAAATGCATAAAAATAATAAATAAATGTAATGTTTAAAAATAAATAAAATACCTTTTTCAGCCAAGGGTTTCCAAAACCACGCAGCTATATGGAAGTAGGCTTTCTTCTGAACTATCCTCTTTTGCAGGAAGTTATTTAACCTCAGTTTTGCTATTTTCTTGTAATGAAAGGTATTAGTCACATTTGGAGTTGAAATTGTGAAATGACTGACTACAACCATTACTTCGGAATGTTAGTATTGATCTTGTCAATTCATTGTTGACTTAAGGCTCTGTAAAGGTTTTGATAAATTGTTTATATATTGCAGAATAAACAACATTTTTCTTGATAAAGAGGGAATATTTCTTACTGTTTGTGAACAACTGAGGTAGATTCAGCCTTGCTTTAATTACCCTTTTGATTTACATGTCTCTTGTTTATTTTTACTTGCTAGCTTGAGCAGATGGAACTTGAAGTTCGAGAGATCCCACCTCAAAGCCGAGGAATGTACAGTAGTCGAATGAGAAGCTACAAACAAGAAATGGGAAAACTTGAAGCTGATTTCGTGAGTTTTTAACATTACATAAAGAAGGCATCTAGGATAATTTTTTTAAGATGCATTTATTCAGGCAACTGAGAGGGTATTTTTGACTAGTGTGAGAGATGAGTTCTGCATATATCTTGCTGTATTTATGGACAAATGAAAACCAAACTGAGGAAGAGAAGCTTTTCTTTATGTAGCAGTCTCACACCACTATTAAAGTTGCTAGCCTTCTGTCCCTTTGCCCTGGTTCTGAATTGTTTCTGTGTCATTAAACATTGTGAGTGCTCATGCTGTAGGCAAAATAGTCAGCTTTTAATCCTGTTTCTCAAGGAATGACTGGTAGACATCAGAATTAATACTTAAATTACAACATAGGTATACTCTGAGTGAAAAATAATGCTTTATTTAAGACAGCTTGTAGTAATGTGGACAGTAGCATGAAAAGCAATATAGTCTCCAGTCTGTGGAATTTTTGAATACAGTTTATCTCATGTGCACTTAATTTCTTAGTCTCTCTGATTTCTTTTCCATTGTGCTTAGATTCTTATTGGCTTATGTACAAATTGGTTATGAATACTACATTTTTCAAGTAATGGATGGAAACTAACAAGATTCCCTTGTCTAGAATCTTCTGCTGCAGTTATCAGTCCTTTTTTGTGTCTCGAATTTTCACTGAATAGATTTACATAGAGACAAAGCTGTTTCCTCTAAAATTCTGACAAAGTTCAAAGGGATTGCAAAGTGTAGGAAAATGCTGTGTTAATTGGCAGCAGCTCAGTTCCTCCAGGGTAGGGGAAAGAAATAACTAGTGGCAGTATTTTCCATTCACTGGAGAGCTGTGAATTTTCTTGGGTTGCTGGCAGCAGTTTATTCCTTCAGGGTGTGGAGTCAATGGTTTTGTACCTGCAGCCAGGAAATTCAGCTGACAGTCACTCCTCTGTGCTTCCGCCAAATTGAGGAGTCACATAAAAATACATTAGTTGGAAGATGGTTGCAATTTTGTAAAGTGTAGGAATGAGGATAAAAATACTTGCATCAAAATTTGAGACAATCTTCCCTTGTAGGAAGTTCATGTGGCCCTGTTGGCTAAACAGTCTTGCAAGATAGAGCAATTTCTGGCCCAGTAATGAATGCTGTTTATCTTCTCAGATGTGGCAGAATTCACTTTCCTCATGTATTTGTTGCTGGCCTATTTCTCTGCGTAGACAGAATGGGGGGAGTTGGTACTGCCATATTCCCAGGCAACAGGGAACGGGAGAGGTCAGAACTGGACCCTCTTTATGGAAAAGGAGAAATGAGCGTGTGTGGCAGAAATGCATCAGAGCACTACGAGTTACGTGATCAAAGAATGTAAGTTTGTGCTCAGAATGAAGGAGCAAAAGCAACATGAGAAAGAGGAAAGACCAGATTGTAATAAGAGGAAGACAACAACAGCACAAAACTCAAGGATGGCATTCAGCAGAAGATCAAGGAAAGAAAGTAGAGTGAAGGATGGAGCAAAGTACTGAAAGAAAAAAAATAGCTATGCTTGGAGGAATCTCAGTTATATAGAAAACAGTGTTGTTACAACCAAGTTCCCTACATAATTCTAGTTTCTAAGTACTAACATTTTCGTGAGTTTGTATGTGAAGGTTTGAGAATCTTTTTGGATTACTCTGCAGTGAAATAGGAACTTGTTGGAAACTATATAACACAGTGATTCAGTTGTGACTTCAAAGAGGGAAGAGGAGGAATGAAAGGAAATGTTATTTCGATTCCATAAGCTGCAAGATTACTGAAGTTGAAAGTATTTGCTGAAACGGAAGCCTGAATATTGTCCTGAATGAGTTGTGACCTGTTTGTAGGCAAAGCACACAGAGTCTATATATGTATAGCTTTAGCAGGCCTTTAGGGAAAGCAGATCTAAGTACTTTTAAAATGAATTCACTTTTATAGATGAAGGGTAGTTCTTAACTGGGAATGATACTGGCAGTTTTGGGTTAGGATCAGCTTACAGGTTTGCTGCTCAAAGTTCCTGTCTTTTCCGAAAGGCTTGCAGATGTGAGCTTGCAAAGTTAAGTGTTCTTTCCCCTCACTGGGCAAGTTTAAAGTGAGGGGATTTATTTCCCCTCCCTGCTAAGCCTTGTTATCTTGAGTCACACCCGAAGTTAGCTATGGGTGCTCTGCAGTCCAGAGGCGTTTGTGGAGGCAATGGCGTCTGTCCCATGCACTGTATTGCGCATGGATAGTTGGTAACCCGCTAATTGTATTAAATCATATCTGACGAGAAAAAGTTATCTTGCTCCATCTTGGCCCTTCCTCTTGGAGGGGAGCAGTAGACATAAAAAAAAGAATAGCTCAATTTTGGCATTAAAAGTACCCGGCATAGCACTGTGAATATGGATGGGGGAAAATTAACAAAGCAAGCATTGCACCTCAACTTAAGTCAGCGGTGGTTTCTGATGCTTGCCACGGTGCTGTGCAGTCTTCCACAGGGAGCAGAGATCTGGGGAGAAATATAATACGGCAAGCATAAAGTGATACTTCTTTGCGAAACAGTTGGGTACACCTCAAAAGGCTAAGTTTCAGGCTTGCTACTGTGTGAGATAAATGTATCAAAATTAAACTGTTTGTTAAACCTTATGCTGTACTTTTTAACTTGAAGATGTAAATCTTGGTTTTATTATCTTGTTTCCAATAGTATATATAAGTGCCGCATTTTTATAGTACAGTTTCATTCCTGTTGGGTCACGAAGGCTGCAGCCCTAAGCCTGCGGTGGCTCCGCCGCTGCTGCACGGACCAGGCTTGCTGGGTTGCAGAGACTGTGGTAATGGCTCTATCTTGTGGCGCGAAGTGGAGTTGCAGACCACTTATTTGTGCTTTCTGGGTTGATTAAGGTCTTGGGACCACTTACTAAAGAGTTCCTGAAATTTAAAACAATCTTCCTGTGAGCAGTTGTTTTTTTTCCTGCACCTAGCAATGCACCACTATGTGGTTTAAGCTTGTAAATACCAGATGTAGAATGTCCATGGTGACTGCCTGCATGAAGTAAGTTCTGAATGCAAAAAACCCCTTATATTTTATTTTACATACATGGGCTATAGGTATTGTTTATTTTTCCAAAGAAAGCATTTTTGGTTAATTACTTGAAAATAGCCAGTGATCTTTAAACAGTGGGAATAGTGGTAAAAGGCTTTCCAGCTTTTATAAACATACTTTGACCTGAATCTATCCCAGTTCATGTGAAACTGTAACTGTATAAACATAGCAGTTGTGTGGTTATCTGCTCACGTTTTTATTTGCCGCAAGAGTTCCGTGTGCCGGCTCAACATCAGAGCATCATAAAAAAGAAAAAAAAAATAAAGTGGGCATTTTCCTGAAAAGCTTATAGATGAAGTATGAAGCATTCAAATAGATGGGGAAATATTAAAATCCAGTAAGACCATATTACACAGTAATATTCCTATTACAGAAAAAAAAAGATGCAATGGGTATTTTCAACAAGAAAAGTAGCCATCAAATGAAGGAGGTGGCATAGGGACTGTTCCTATTCTGTCATGTTCTGTCATATTCTGTCATGGCAGCACAGAGGCAAATTTTACAGGTAGCATTTGTTATCAATGCAAGAGACAGTACTCATTCCTTTTAAAGATTCAGAATTGGGCTGATTTAAGTTATTCTGACCTTCAACTTAAAAGAAAAAAAAAAAAGAGAGAGAGAAGTCATAGATCTATAGAAAGATACCTTATACAAAACTTGACTAAACATTTAAACATTTTTAGCATTTAACAATAGCTTCAATTCAGTCAATAGTGAAGATATATTCAGATTTCATACCTCCTACAAATTCTGGTTAAGATAATTGATAAAATGGCAACTACTGTTAAGCTTTAAAAACATTTAAGGAGATAAGCAATGGAATTTCATTTGATGAAGTTAGCTCTTTTGTGTGACTCAAATGCCACATGAGTCCAGTTGCTCACCTGAACAACTGCCACAGCTGCGCCAGTTGTATTCTGTCTGCTTTTTGCAAATACTACTACCCTTATTTCAGGTTCAGTCACCTACCCAGACAAATATTCATGTGGCTATAAGCATGATGAATTGTATTTATCAAATGACAAATGAGTGGCCTGTATCTTTATGCCCAGAGTCTTGCCTAGCTTTCCAGTCAGAGATAAAAGTTTAGAGACTCAACTGTTGCTGACAGAATATTTTGATTTATAAAGCCAAGTCTTACTGCTTTATATTTACAAAACAGAACTGTGTGGCACAGATGTGTTTATCTTCACGGCTGTATCCCAATGACGTTATTAGAAGCAGAGAACCCACCATGCATACATATCCTGTATGCACGTGCACCCTGCATGGGCAGTCACACATGCCTGTAGTGAAAACCTGATCTTGTTGACAAATTTCAAACTTTTGAAAGTGAAATAGTTTTTGCTATGTGAGTAGTACAGCTCTTTTGAACAGGGCTGTGAAGGATTTGTTTTAATGCACACGAGATTGAAATGATTAAGTTTCAGAAGAAAGAATTTGAAACACCTGACCGTGTTCTTTGACAATCTAATTTTGAGAAAGCATTTTGTGAACAGACATTCCTTCACTGTGGTATTGTTATAGATACTGTCGCCTTCTTGAGATAAGTAATCAGTCCTCTACACTGTACTTATACTGCTCTATACAGAGGTGGTGTTTTTTTCCTCTGTTCCTTTTCTAATAACTTCTGATACAATGTTTGTCTGCTTGGCTGCTGCTGAACATTAGACCAACTTATGTTCTGTAGAGGCAAATTCCACATTGTCTTCAGTTTGTTTTCACTTGTGTCCCCACCTTGGCAGGTTTGCAGTGGAAGACGGTGGAGGCATTTGACGTTTTGCAAAGACTTCATTTATAATACTGCTATTTTAAATGGGGAAAAAGTGATACAGGAAAGAATGTGTGGGGTTATTTTTGTAACATCCAAGGCCTAAACTGAGTTTTTGATGAAAGACTAAGAGGTGGTGTAGTGTAGATCCTATGCAGAAAACTTGCCCTATTTTATTTACAGCTTAAGAATTTTTTATAGTTTTGTGTGGATAAGGAAGGAAATGTATGTCACCAGGGGATTTACTAGTGATGACATGCTTTTCTTTAGAGGAAAGTGTGAAAGATGGGAGTTAACGTGCTTAATTTGTAATTAATGTAGGGGATTATGATCGTCTTAACTGAGATTCCTGAGAGGCCACACCAGTGAATCACACCTTGCCTCCTAGGTTTTCTAATTCTGTAGGTATTGCTTACAAAGAATCCTCCCATGTTTGGCCAGTAAGATGCATCTCATAACACAGTGTGTGAGGAGATAATATGCTGGGTGAGGGCAACCAAGCAGCAAATTTTTAATGTCAGTAAAATTAATTCCTTAACTAGATTCTTATCTCAACTGACTTCAGCTTGATACTCCTAGGAAACTTTGTATGTCTCTCTCCAGAGATCTTGTTCATTTGTTAACACGTGGATAAGACTGGTGAGTTTTGTGGCATGCTGTTTGTTGGTCCTTCAGCAAGTCAGTGACTGTGGAGACGATGCACATGATTTTAAGAAAAACCAGTTTGTGGAGCACTAGGCTTGGCTGAGTGATTACAAATAAAGGTGCTTTCAGGAAGTGATTTGGTGAGTCTGATAATTCTTGTGTCTGGCTGGGGGCTATGAATGAAATGGTGTACTGTAAGCATTCATGCCTCTTTCTCCCTTCACACACAAAATGTTTCTGTATTAAATGAAGTTAAAAAGTATTCTATGGCAAAATGAAATCCTTCTGTAAAACATGTTTTGAGGCGTGCAATAGAAATTCAGCATGACATCAGCTCTGCCTTTTTCACTAAACATGCTTTCTCACCCAGCAGTCTTTAGACGTGTCGGGATACCAGCCCGCGTCAGCCTTTCCCAAGTAGAGAACTATCATTTCTCTATTTACCATGTAATTTGTTCTTGTGTTAAAACTGCTGCTTCTCAAAGTAGTAGAATAAAATCTATTTGCTGGTCTTCCTAGCAGATAGTGGAAGAATCAATGTCTGCTCAAAATTGCCTATAGACAGCTGGCAAGTGAGGTCACTTCTTATATCGACAGTGAATGCTGGTTTTTGGGGGGCAGAAGGAGGAAGGCTTTAATACTTCCCACTTCCTCAGTGACTTCTTATTTTAGTCAGGTGGTACTCCCCTACCTGTCATGCAAAAAGAAGCAAGCTGTCATTGCCCTGCTTTTGATAGCAGCAGTAATAAAGGTTCTGCAGTTGGAACATAGGTGTGGGATGTGATGATGAATAAAGCAGAACAGTGCGTATCTCACTCTCCCTTCGTTGTATTGCTCACCTCCACTCATATTCATATAAGTAGAAGTTTGATTTGGTTTCTAGCATGAGTTAGAAATGTAAGGATTTAAAGAAGAAACAGCAGACAGGCTGAGCAAAAGCCCCCATCATTTTAACACGCTTGCTTTTCAGACTGGAACTGCAATCTCAAGTTCCTTAATGTGTTATTACTCTTTTTTTTTTTTTCTCCCCAGCTAGAGGGAGGCTAATTTGTGTTTGACTGCAAAATAGGGAGAGACATGTGCTACTGATAAAGCAGAAAAAAAAAAAAAAAAAAAAA
>NW_010122967.1:19647-23882 GCF_000699245.1 Pterocles gutturalis
CTACAGAAAAAAAAAAAAAAAAAAAAAAAAAAAAAAAAAAAGGAGAAGGTACCGGTCTGACACTGGAAGGATTAATTGTAGCCCTTTTCGGATTTCTTGGTTGGATTGTTCAGGGAGTGACACTAGATGGCACTGTTTGTTTGCAAAGCAAGTCCTTTTTTTTTTTTTTTTCCCCCCTTTTTTCCCCCCCTTTTTTTTTTTTTTTTCCCCCTGCTTCTTTTTTTTTCTTTTTTTGCTTTGGTAGTAACTGAAATTACTGTTTCATGAATAAAATATTTCTGGTGGGATTTGCATTTCTATATTGGCTGAAGATACTATGTTGAATGTTTTATTAACCAGCCCAGTGCAACTGTCAGCCTATTAAAGAGATCCAATGGACCCTGTTTAGCTAAATAAACTAAATAAATCCAATTCGTCAAATTGTGTTCCTGGCTGTTTATTTTCCATTCTTTTGATGTACAGTTTATTTTAAGTTAAAGCCACATAGTTTTAAAAATTAATGTGAAAATAGAATTTAGTGTTTGAAACATGAGGAGACTAATTGCCATGGTCAAAAATACCTTTCCTTTAGGGTGGAATTGCCATCTGGTGAATGGTGAACTTTTTATTGGTGACTGATTAATTAACCTTTGTCAAAAATTAGTTTGGCAAACGAGTGGTTAATGGCTTTTTTTGGCTGCTTCCTGGGTTCTGTTCCTTTCATGAAATGAAACTTGAAATATAAGCACTGCTGTTAAAAGTAGCTATTTCTACCCAACTTCAAGAGATTTTGTGCTTCATCTTGATATTTTCTCAATCAGAATTCAAGGGGAAATTTTTATGTGATCATTACATATTAAACACCTGTTGAAATTCCGATCGCATCATAGGCAAATATTAGAGTGCAATAAAATTTCTTTGCGTAACTGAATATATTGTATGTCTGGTTGTCACACAGCTGTCAAACATTACAAATAGTAGCATTCATTATATTCTGTTAGTACAAATAATATTTTAGTTACCTTGTTTTTTGATTAAAATCTTTACCATATAGCAGGAGACAGGCTATAAATTTATGGTAATGCTACTGAATAGTAAAAATTCTTTTGTGCTGGTTTAAAAATTCCTGTAAATGCAGATACATTCTGTATTTGTTAATAAGTGAAATGAAGAAACAGTGATGGATGTACTCTGTTTTTCTTTCTGGTGCTTTACATAGTTGCTTTAGTGATGTAGTGTTTAATTTTTGTGTGTTTTACAAAAAATGGAAGTTGCCATGTTTCATGCTTTGCATAGTTTTATTTTTTTATAATCTTGGGTTTCCAAAAGTGGAATACTGAAATTTAGTGCATGAGAAACACTGTTTGATTAAGTTCACTTTTTGGCTTTTCTCTCAAGAAATCTACTATAATCAATTAAAGAGTGTTTGTGAAGAGCTAATGTGTTAATATGAAATTGATAGAGTCAGGGATTCTTAAGGAAAATAATTTAGTCAGTACATTCCATTCTTTTTTCTTACAAATTATGGTTGAATTTAACTGAATTTGTAAAATTTTGTTGCTGTCCCTCCCCCAGCTCTAACCCAGGAACAAAGTAGGTATCTATGCAGATGTCTTCAGTGTTGGATAGAGTGCTATTTCCTCGTGTAGGTAGAATTTAATTTGTCCTGAAGAATATAGAATTTCTTTAATATTTACAAGTTACACATATTTTAAAATGGAATTTGATACCTAATCCACACAATGTTTGCTTGTTTTCTCTTGGATAAAACCTTCACATTTTGTGCTTTAAGCTGGTTTTTTTTGTTGGTTTTTTTTTGTTTTTTTTTTTTTTTTTAAATGTACCAGTAGTAAACACAGAAGGAATTTTATGATTCTTTAAAACTGGCCAGCACAGGTAAAAGGAGGTAGACTTTTACAGCAGTGGAGATGTTGTCTTGTTTCTGGCTTAAGACTTAGTGAGGAAGGAATATAAAGCAAAAAAAAAAAATGCAGCTGGAAGTGTATTGGGATGATTCTCACCCTCAGCCCCCCGTAATGTTCTTTACTATGTGAAGCATATGGAAAAAGTGTGAATATCTCTGTTCTTTTGTTTGGTAACTTCACATTCTGCAATCATTTAGTAGTCAGTCCCAAGTACAGTCAGTTTCCCTTAAAGCTGCTGTACAAACCACAACAAAAAGTGGTTCTTGGCCACAAAGTCTGTTTAAACTTGCTGTTCTTACTTAGTTGGGGAGGAAATCCCTGCAAAGGCTAGAGGATCTGCAAGTTGTACATTTGACAATTTAATGCTTATATACATTTATAATAAGTGGATCAAATACAGCATCTCCCTTTTTGTTTGCTTTTTATAAGCTGCCTTTAGGATGCCAGTGCTAGAAGAAAAAGTCGTTCCCAATATTTAATAAACACTACAGAGTTTTCACTCCTAAAAGATCTCATCAATGAATATTAGAGTAGAAGTATAAAGAACAGGTAGTAAAAAGGAGTATAACAGGTGGCTTCTGGGATCAGCAGTAGAACAGCGTAGTTTTTCCTGCTATAGTAACATTTAACCATTTCTGATGGCTTTTGCATGAAAAAAGGTTTTTGCTGACTAAATGTTTGGTGCCTGGTGTATAAAGAGAAAGAAATTGCGAAGTGTGTGGGCTCTGTGTGTCTCACACCGAGTGGCATTTGTGCTTACTTTCTGAATCCCCACATCTTTCCAATATGCCCTTAGTTTGTTTTTTTTTTATTTTCAGAGAAGTTAAGACTAGAATGAATAAGGGTAGTGTTTGCCAACTTACCTTCCTGGTCATCATGGAAACGTTAGGTAAGCTTTTGGAAAACACTGAATTGCAACTGCAGACTTTATACCTGTTCGCTAAGGACTCAGATGTGAATTCTGTGAAGTTAAAGAAAAGGCTCGTATAGTGTTTGGTGGGTCTTGGCTTGGACCTTAGATAGAAAATGCTTCTGCATTACGAAGATAGCACCTTCCTTTCCACTGATTCATGAGTGGAAGACTTGAAGCTGTTATTAAATTGAACTGTAACCTTTGCTAGGGCATATCACCAACCAGGAAAATAAGTGGTATTTGATATTTGATTTAAGAGAGAATAATGGCATTAGTATCAAAGCAAATTCTTGTATTTCAAAATTTGAAAAGTAACTTCCCATAATGATGGCTGGTATTTTGGGACATGTAACTGCAAATATATTGACACAGGGATCCCTGTTTGTAGAGTGCCTAGCACAAAAGGGTTTCTCACCCGTGAGTACAGCTCTTTGGCACTGTGATAGTGAGTATTAGCTAAATAGAACTATGCAGAAAAACCGAGTTGTTATGTTGGTGTGTTTCTTATGATTATTTTTGTTTTATTTAAGAAATATAGGTTAGTTTCAATATTATGAATTGTTCCATTAGCAGCTGTCTTTGAAATACAGGTTTTCATCTGTTATAATTTTTAGCATCCTTAAAAAAATACTGTGAAATATTTATCTAGGATCAATGTGGTTGGGAATAAGACTAATAATTCTAAGATAGTGTCTTAACTATAGGTCTAGGAAATTTTTTTATGAAAAAAATGTTTGATTTGTAATGACTGCATTTTTGTATTGTTTTATAATTCAATGTTATTAATACCCCTCAGTGGCCATATGACTTCCTCTTCTTTCTGCCCAGTCTTCAGGAGAAATCATACTCTGTGGTTCAGTTGTGTACACTTCCCACGAAGTTAGTTCAGTCAACTGTATCAAGGTAAAAAGTTACAGAAGGTCAGGATTAAGTTAGGGGTTGCTAACCTGAATCGCTTTCCCAGCCTTTTTAAGCCCTTAGTGCTCCTTTTGTCTTTTTCTCACCTTCTGTCATGTTGTCCTCCTGTTAGATCTTTATTTCAGTTGAAGGCACCTGGGCTGCCTCTTCCTTCTGACCCGTACTTGGAGTCATTTTCAAACATGTTGCTAAGGTCCACTTTTTCCATTCATGAGCTACGTGTCCAGCATTCAGCAATGCAGATTGGTGGCTCAGCACTTGTACCCTATAAAGCACTTGGTTCAAAATGCATGAATTTTAGAATGACCATAAGGAAAATTTGCTCCTCTCCCTCCCCATTTTCTGTTTTCTTTTTCAGCTTCTCTTTCTGGGAGTTAAAAGTTTTCACTTTTAATTTGTACCTGAAAAGTACTCTATTGCTAAGGTCATCTGCTGAGTTCCCTTCTCTCATAATCTAGAACCAGACTGCAATTTGCTGATGATACGAAACTGGTAGGAGT
>NW_010122968.1:0-1222 GCF_000699245.1 Pterocles gutturalis
AAAAGCATGGGGCTGGCAGGGTGCTGTCCAGGGGGGCTGTGGGTCCGGTCCCCAATGGGCAGCGGGATCTGAGCAAACAGGAAAATGAGGGATGTGACCCGGCATGAGGGGCTGGGGTCGGTGGTCCCAGGGAATTAAAAGGGTTTGACCCTTTCAGGGCTGGATTTGGGGCCAGTCTGGGAGTTTTCCAGCCGCATGGTGAGCCCTCGGTGGAGGTTTCGGTGCTGTGATGTGAGGGGACACGTCCCCTTCCCCAGGGACGGGGTTTATCGGGGCGTTCCCCCAGCGGCAGGGTTTGGGGGGCTGGGGCCGCTCCAGGGGAAAAGGGTGCTTTGGTGTGGATTGTCTGATGCTGTGGTTGTGGGCAGGCTCCTGCCTTTCCCTTCACGTCGGGGGAGGATTAAAAAGCAAAAATTGGGGTTTGTCCTGTCTGTACACCCGCCTGGTTCTTCCTGGCTCTGCAGGAACTGCTCGGTTTGGGGTTGGAGGTTCTGAAGTCCGTGGGAGGAGGCGAGTGGATGACCAGCGTGGTGGCAGCCTGCATTTCCGTAAGGAATGGGGGAAAAAAAACAGCTCCAGGGCTGACATCTCCATCTCCCAAACTCCTCCGGCAGCCTTGTCTGGGCTCAGCAGCACCAGCCTGGGCTGGGGACCGGAGCATCCCTCTGTCTGCAGCTCCGGAGAGAGCAGAGCCGGGGTCTGATAACAGTAACTGCCGTTAGGTGTCACAAGAGCATCAGGTCTCTGCTCCTCCTGGGAAGATGAGTGCTGGTGGGATGGGACCATGAAGTGGCCTTTGGGGTGACACCTGGGAACTGGAGGTGGCCTGAGCAGGGGACACTAGCTCTGGCTGCTGGGAGGGGACTGCACACCCCAGTGATGCCAGCGCTGTCCCCGGAGGTCACCATCCTCTGGCACCCAGCCGCTGCTTTCCTGTTCCCGTCCCCAGCACCTCCTGTGTCCCCTGCCCTGGTGCTGGGGACAGGCAGAAGGTGGCAACAGATTCCCGCTGTCCCACATTTGTCCCTTCGATACCCGGGTGCATTTTATTGCACGAAAGCAAAAGCAGCGGCTGCTCTCAGGGAAGAGGCTGGTGCTGGTCCCTTGCTCAGCAACACGACTCCTCCCTGCACCCAGTGTCCTCCCAGTAGCCTCCCAGTGCCCAGGAGAAGCCCAGGGCTGAGGTATCTGCAAAAACACACCCCATTCCCCCCCCACTCGG
>NW_010122969.1:0-1591 GCF_000699245.1 Pterocles gutturalis
GCCGCAAGGGTACTGTGGGAGACGGTGTCTCATGGAATCAATAAGTGGGATGGAGTAAAACATGTTCTTTGTCAAAGCAGGAGCCACATCGCAGGAGTCATGTTGTCATACAGTCCTCACAAGGCCAGCTGATATTGAGGAACTCCTTTTCATCTAATGTGTCTATGGTGTATTGCAGTTGCATCAGTCTAAAGAAATTCTGACTAAATTTAAATGCTGTTATTTTCAGATTCAGATGACCTGTTTTCTTGAAAACAGAAGTACATTCTTCATTGCAAATTAAAATCTAATGTGAGGGATAGAGCATGTTGTAGCACTGAATCACCTCATCTCAAGTGTTGTGAATGTGAAGGTCAACAGCAGGGTCTTGAAACAGCTCTTATTATCAGCACCATCCCAAGGACAAGACAATGAATCATGTTTGACTTTGTTTGGAAGAGACTGTATCTTGAAAATAACCATCTAATGATTTCTTGCTTTGTGGTGAATGAATATGTGGACAACTTGGGTCTACTAAGCCATTCCACTGGCATGTTATGCCACCTTTACAGGAAGGTAAGGAGAATATTCTGATACACATGGGGAGATGTTTATTCAGTAAAGTGACTTTCAGTGGTGTGTTGGTCACTTAGTGACCGGACAACTTGTTGTGGTTTAGGCCCAGCCAGCAACTAAACAACAGGTGGCCACTCATTCAGCTTCCCCCCTGCCCCACTGCTGCAGTGGGACGGGGAGGAGAATAGGGAGAACAAAAGGTAAACCTCACGGATTAAGGGAAGGACAAGGAGGGATCACTCACTAGTTATGGTCACAGGCAAGAAACAGACTCAACTTGAGGAAACAAATCAATTTAATTTGTTAACAACCAAAACCAGAGTAAGGTAATGAAAAACAAACCCAAATCTTAAAAACACCTTCCACCCACCCTTCCCTTTTTCCTGAGCTCAACTTTCCTCTTGATTTCTCTCCCTTCTCCACCCCAGTGGTGCAGGTGAATGGGGAATAGAGGCTACAGTCAGTTCATCACATATTGCCTCTGCTGTTCCTTCATCCTCAAGGGAGGGCTCCACACAGTCTTCCCCTGCGCCACTGTGGGGTCCCTCTCATGGCAGACAGTCCTCCATGAACTTCCCAGCGGGCTGCAGTTCTCCGTGAACTGCTCCAGCATGGGTCCTTTCCATGGGGTCACGGCCGCCTTTGGGCACAGCCACCTGCTCTAGTGTGGGGTCCTCCCTGGGATGCAGGTGGAGATCTGCTCCTCCGTTACCCTCCATGGCTGCAGGGGCACAGCTGCCTCACCACAGTCTTCATCATGGGCTGCAGGGGAACCTCTGCTCTGGCACCTGGAGCACCTCCTTCTCCTTCTTCTTCACTGGCCTTGGTGCCTGCAGGTTGTTTCTCTCACAACCCAATCCTGTCTCTCCTGCAGGATCTTTCACTGGTTTCTGAAGAGCTCCTGGTTCTTGGGCTGGGGCTGTGGCTGGGGCTGCCTGTGGCTGTGGCCACACCACCCGCCCCAGGTGCTGTGCCCTTCCTAATTGTTATCTGCAGAGGTGCTGACTAGCTCACCCTTGGCTAGAGGCAGGTCTGA
>NW_010122969.1:1655-14809 GCF_000699245.1 Pterocles gutturalis
AGCTTCTCACAGAAGCCCTCACTGTAGCCCCTTCCCCACTACCAAAACCCCACCACACAAGCCCAAAACACCAGTAGAAGACATTTTTTGGCAAGGAGGTTTGCAATTCATTGTTTAAAGTGTTTTTCCAATTGCTATTATATGTCTCTTCAGCTGTGACTGTGATGCTGGAAGTTTGTAATGGCAGTTTTTCTGAATTCTGGATGAGAAGGGCCTGAACACAAAGCAGAGGGAGCTGAGGAAAAACAATGCATTCCTGTGAATTAAATAACCAGAGGGACAGCCTGGACTTGGGAGTGCACAGTCTGCATGTATCATCCAAGACACAGGCAGGTTATTCCTTGTCAGCTTGGTATTGAACCCTCTTTTCCCCATGTCTGCTACAACACAGACCATGTTAATCATTCAATATATGTAGAAATTGAGATAAACATTTTGGGTGGGAGTAATTCAACAAATAAAGATAGGCAATTGGACCTTCTCTGGTGGGATATGATAAACTCTGTCTGGAGCCAGAGGAAAACTGCAAGTTCCTACAAATGTTTGCCATAACTTGTAGCTGTAAACAGGAAGAGAATCTGGGGATGATATCACTAAAAGCGAAGTCAAGTTGGAATGCATGGTCCTAATTTTCCTGGGGAAATAACATCTGGATCATGAGGAGAATTGTCACAGCATAGACTTACCAGTGCTAGAAGACTTCTTGTGAAGAGATCTTTTCAACACTTGCTCACTATAACCCTGCAGAAATTCCCCTATAAACTAATCAGAAAAAACACAGTCTTCTTCAACTTTGCCAGGTCATCACTTACATATAAGAAGGCCTTGACAAATGACATGACATTTACATGTAAAGCATGACTTTTCTCTTTTTAGAAGTTTAATATTTTCTGCTAGTGCAATGAGGAAATGCTTTGTATGGAGCCCTGTAGCAAATCTGAAATCTACAAGTATGCCAGGGTCACTGTTTTTCTTGTGAAACTGTTGTGTGTAATTAAATACACAATTTTTCTTTGAAGATGCCTTCTGGGTAATAGCAATAGTGCTGGCATTGTGAAAAGTCCTTGGGTAGGTTGCCTGCCTACTACCTTATCAGTAAATGTTTTATGAGTTTTGCAGATTTGCTGCAGACTGATAAGTCAATTTGAGAGCTGTGGCCGTGAACATCTATTAGCATGGTGCCTGTAAGTCGGCAGTCCTTCTGTTTCTCTAGTCTGTGGGTTCATCTGGCATTCTACCATTGCATATATCAAGATCTCAATGCCTCTTTCACATTTGCAAAGCCATATTGTCCCTAATGAGGTGGCAATAAAAGCTGATGGGGAATTTGCTAGAAGAGAAACTTGAAGAAGAGAAAACAAAAGAAATGCAAAGCTTATCAAGAAGATTAGGAGATAGAAAAATATTTTCACTCAGCTCCCTCACTGCAGACAAATTGGTACTACTTTGTCCTTTGTTGCTTTCTTGAAAGGACAGACTCACTTCTCTTCAGGGCTGCTCTCTATCCACTCTCCGCCCAGCCTGTATTTGTTCTTGGGATTGCCTCGACCCACATACAGGACCTTGCACTTGGCCTTGTTGAACTTCATGAGGTTTTCATTAGTCCACCTCTCAAGCCTGTCCAGGTCCCTCTGGATGGCATCCCTTCCCTCCAGCATGTCCACCACACCACACAGCTTGCTGTCATCGGCAAACTTGCTGAGGGTGCACTCAATCCCACTGTCCATGTCTCCCACAAAGATGTTAAACAACACCAGTCCCAGTACTGACTCCTGAGGAACACCACTTGTCACCGGTCTCCACTTGGACACTGAGCCATTGACCACAACTCTTTGGGTGTGACCATCCAGCCAATTCCTTATTCACTGTGTAGTCCAACTGTCAAATCCATGTCTCTCCAATTTAGAGACAAGAATGTCATATGGGACAGTACTGAACACTTTGCACAAGTCCAGGTAGGTGACATCAATTGCTCTTCCCTTATCTACCAGTGCTGTTGCCTCATCGTGGAAGGCCACTAAATTTGTCGGGCATGATTTACCCTTGGTGAAGCTATGTTGGCTGTCACCAGTTACTTCATTGTTTTCCATGTGCTTCAGCAGAATCTCCAGGAGGATCTGCTCCATGATCTTGTCAGGCACAGAGGTGAGACTTACTAGTCTGTAGTTCCCTGGGTCTTCCTTTTTTCCTGTCACAGAATTAATCTTACTGCAGTCAGTGGGATTACTGCAATTGTACTAGAGAAACTTCTATGTATGTATATTAGGCCCATCTTTTTTTATACTTCAAATTTAAGCCTGCACAACAAAAGACTACAATAACAAGAAAAGCTCTTAATTGTTTTTTTTATGTGCTAATTAATTTCTTATGATTTACATTGCATTTTTTATACAATTTATTTTGCTGAAATTGTAGTATAATAAGCATAATCATAATTATAATCACTATAATAACTTGTAAAATAATTCCAGTGTTTTTATGGAAGAATAGGACTTATATTTTTTCTTAGAAGCTGTCAAGTTAAAACAAGCTGACTGCTTCCAATTGCATGTGTTGCTCCCTATGACTTAACAGATTCCTTATTGCTGAGTGGGACTCTAAAAATTCAGTTCCTTGGAATTTTAAGTAGTTGGAAAATAGGGACCCAACTGGAAATATTGCTTAGGTTTTGTGTTCTCAGCAGTAGGTAGACTGGCTCATTTTTTGTCGTGCTATGCCTGCCTTTGACTTGCTCATCTTCAGCACTTTGAAACCCAGGCTTCAGTGTCTGCAACTGGATGCTCCACATCACTTCTTGCTTTGAAAATGCTAATCTGTTCATTGTGTCTTGACTGCTTCTTGAGAGCAGCAAGGATGATCTTTCATGCTGCATTTTTCCCATTTTATCCCACCATGCGTATCCATTGTGCTTTCATTTGTTGCTTTTATTCACATGTGTGGTAGGTTTTCAGCATGCTTTGCTTTGCAAGCTGAGCATGATGGATTTGTCTCTCACTCTCTCTTCGTGATCAGTGAAAGTGTCCTTGTACCCTTAAATACTCATCTTACCTCACTGCTTTGCAACAGAGCTTACAGAAGCAATCACAGTAATAATACTGTTCTAAAAAAACAATTTCAGAAGCATTCTACTTTTAAAATGTTAAAAAGAGACATTTTCTTCTGAACTCTTAATTTTGCCATGGACCCTTTGAAGTCTCTGACTTCAACAAGCTGGATTGTGCTCTACTGTTAGAATTATTCTGATCTCTTTGTGTGCTTGACTGAGAGATTTATGTTTCAAATGCCTAGAAAGCCTTCAGTGTTTATAGTGTAAAATTCTTTATTCAAGGAGACTCAAGAAAGATCTCTGCTGTTACTCTGTACTATAAGCCATGTCTAAATGTGTTTAAGGTGATATTGGGCCACTTGCATTTGGCAAGGTAGCAACCTTACAGAGAAACTGAATTATATAAGAGTTTTTAACAGAATGATCCTTACTTGCCTCTTTTTATTCCTTTTTGATCTACATTGTTTTAGAAAGAGAGAGAATCTGTTACATAGTTTTTAGTTACCATGCTGCATGGTATTTTCTTACACACGATCAGAGCATTGATTTCACAGAAATAAACAGGCCTGAAAAGGCACAGATAATAATGTGCTACTGTCTCTGCACAGCATTTCCAGTCAAACATTCAGATCTGCACTACAAGCACTGGCCTGCTCCAAACCAACAGCCAACTCTTGCTTTTCTGAATTTGTATTTATGATTCATGGAAGCATGGGTAAGTGTTAAGAAAGGCTTTAATTTTATCAGCTGTCTTTATTTTCTGTTCTTTTTGTTGGTCGTCTTCTACTTGCTGTGACAGAGAGTATTGCCAGTCTCTCAGGGTGGAAGAGGAACCTGTTGAGACTGGCTGGAGTGGGGAAAGCTACTTTCCTTACTGGACTACCAGTTTAGTCGCTGTGCCTGCAGCTTGATTAGGAGATGTAAGAAGCTCTTGCCTCACCACTGGGTGCCATCAGCATTGGGAAACAGACTGACTGTTTTTTTGTGATCTGCTCCCTCTTCTGATGCCCTTCTATCCACCCATATTAAGTTTCTACACAGTTTAAGGGGGACTTCAGTTCCTCATGGAGGTGTTCCCAGCACTTTTTAACTTCGGCAAAGCAATGTATTCCCTAGTCCTGTTCTTAGAAACAACAGAACACTTCCAACTAAATTTTGTCATTTAAATCTTGGCAGACAGCTGATATATACAGTTTCAGCCTGGGTAATAAAATTTAAATAAAACTAGGAAAGCTGAAAATCAAGTTGTCAGAATAGGAAAAGGCATGCTAATTTAGCAAGGGTACCAATCCCCAGCATACAGTTTTGGCCACTATTATTTCTCTTAATGCCATCACAGTATACAAAAAAAAATATTTTATGGAACAAGCTTGGGACAAGAATGAACTTAACAGCTTAGTTGTAAAGTGCTTTAAGTGCAAGGAATAGCAAGTGAGAGTGGTACCGTTTAAAAGAGCTGATGATCTGACAGAAAATAATACTGGGCCAAAGCTGCTTAACAAAGTCTGGAGAGAGATCTGTTGGACTTTACTAAGACAATTTCTGAAGGTTAGAGGATGCACATAAATTTTTTCCCCTGGCGCTGCAATGGCCTCTGTTCAGTTTTCTACACCAATTACTCTTAATCTAGTAAGAAAACACTGTACCAGGGAGTGGTATGCATGGCTAACTTTGGCTCCAGCTGACATAAATTAATAGCAACTATAGGGGTATTTATTTGAGGTAAACTTTTTTAGTATTTATAGACATCGATGAAAATTCCATGGATGGGAAAGCAGGAGAAAAGGTCAATGCTTGGTAAACTTCAGTCTATTTGTTTCTAAGCCACAGGTAGGTATGTAGCTTGGAAGCAAAGGAGAATATGCAGCATCCTTTCTGCATCCTTCAGCTACCTTTGTGCGGATCCCATAAGGTCAAGGTAGAACTGTGGTTCTTTTAGTTGTAGGAGAATAGTGGATATTAACCCAGCTGAATGATAACCTATGGAGTGGGAAGGGTTTTCAAACATTTATTCGTAAATATGATCACTTCAGGAAGACGTGGAAGAAGAAACAGCAGGAAGATAAAATAATGCACAGCTAAGTCATCTTACCTTTACTGTGGAAAAACAGGCGTGAATACATATTCTTTGTCATTGACCTCCTGCATTCCATCTTGTGCCTTCTGTTACCAAATTGCCTGAATGAGGGCTACTGAGTGAGGCTCTGCATTTTAAACATCTGTGTTTCAGTAGAAGGAAAAAAAGAAGCAAAGGGTAGCAGTGCTCAATTCACTGGTGACAAATATATTCTCCTGCCTGTTGTGGGCTGAGGTACTCTGAGAACAGATTGAATGCATAGCCTGAGAGCCAGTATTGTCAGCATGAAAGCCAGAAGTCTTGGAAAATAAGTTTTCTTGTCCACTTATGGCTCTGCTCTTATAAGGATATATTTATCTTCATCTTTACTGCTTCTTCAATGTATCATGCAGGAAGTATTTTTGTCTAACTTGCCAGGGAAACCAATTCGGAAATCCTATGCAGATTCTTCTAATGCTTCGATTAAATAAAATTCCACCATGGTGAATATGGCCAGCAAGAGCGCTTTAAAGTCTAACTCATTATTTTAAGGTGGTTATAAATTCCAGAGGAAAATAATGAAAATTCTTTTAGATAATAATAAACTCAACGTTCCCCAATGCAGAACAGCATGTGAAAGTGTTTGCCTAATAAGTTTAAACTCCCGAGATGTGTATGCTCAGCAGCAGCAAATATATCCTGTGTTTAGATTGTGTTGCACACATCAGCATGCTCTTGTTTGCAGTGGGAGACTTAGACCTCTCCAATTATAACCGCTTTGAGGGGAGGAAATCTTTGCTGTTAACACATCTGACCAAATGATTCAGTGCTTGAAGTCTTCTAGTGCTGCTTGAATGTAGTGAAGAGGAAGCAAGAAGGAAAGGTATGTATTTCATATAAAAGACCTGTAGTTTCTGAATCACACCTGTAGTGTTTTGCTATGCAAAGAACTCACGACTTCAAGTTTTAATTTTGAGTCTTGACAGAAGTTAATTTGGATATTTTTAAAGAGGAAGAATTTTAAGTTAATGCTCGGCTCTGTCCAGAACAAACATTTGTTTCATGGCATCATCCCTGTTACTGCATACAGAAATACAGTAAAAGTTCAAAGGCATCTATTCCCCAGCAGCCACATCCTGCTCTTTGCTTTAATCCCAGTGTCTTGATGGTTGTGAACACACATCTGAAACCTGAATCTCTGGCTCCTGCTCACTGAATAATAGTAAATGTTGAGGTAACTAATTATGTTGATCAAGTTGTTTATGTGGCACATTCCAACTTCCCTGCACAGTCAAAGCCTAAAAGTGTATTTATTTACTACACAGTACTGAAAACAGAATGCAACTTAGAACAAATTGGCCAAATGAAGTTAATATTAGAATGTATTTGCTATTGTCAGAGTACTAGAGCATGAAAAATAAAACTCCAGTGGGAACAGAGTTGAGTGTTTCAATAAGAGTAAGACAAATAAGGGATAGAAGGGACCTTAAGAAATAATTTAGTCCATTTCCCTTTTCTAGTTATGGCTGTCATCATCACTGGCATCTTGGTAAAAAGTCTCCAGTGATGCAAAGTGCACAATCATATACAAATATAATAAAAATTATATTTAGCTATGGGTTTTTTTAATGAAAGCTGTAATAGCATTAGAAGAGAAATCTGATGTAGCCAGTTATTCTGCTTTCAGAGCACATTCTGACCTTGAACTCAGACAAGAGAAGGACCTCCCAATGGACAGGGGGCATGTTCTGACAGAAATTTAGCAGATCGCATGCTAACCTGCATGCTGCTTTTTAGGGGCATGGGAGAGACAGACACTGCTTTCTGTTGAAATTTTGTGCTTGATTGCTTCTGACAAAATTTGCATATACCTCTGGCTTGGTTCCGAGTCTTCTGTTATTAGCTGAACACAGAGATTACTTGTACTCTTAGGAGCTGTAGTGATATAGCTGAGAATCTTGACTGCTGTGCTTCTGATTTCTTTCGTATGGAGAATGAGTAAATTAAATGAACGCTTTTCTTTCAGCCACTAAATGCAAAAAAAACCCAAAACATTTTCATGATACGATAACATTCCCATTGACCTCCCTGAAGCAAGAATGCACTTCTAATGTGAATAACTAATGATCCCACAGTTAGATTTTCCTGATGAACTTTTTAGGTACTGGTTAGCTATAGCTGTGTCTCAAAATGTACAAATTATTTTTGTCTCTTACCATGCATAAAAACTTGATGCTTGCACATACTGATTCCTTCTTTACTCAGAAGCTGTCCTCTCATCAAGATTTTATAAGGGATGTTGAATTTGGAAAAATAGATGTTCTGCTGTTCTGCTCCCAGGTAGTATGGCTGCCCATTCATATAATTAAGGCTGATGTTGTTTTCTTTCTCATTCTTGTAAATTCATTATTATAGTGATCACCTCCCTGGTCTTGGTTTAGTGATTAGTCTTCCTGTGCATCCTTTTGTTCCTCAGGTAGAAGTGAATCCTCCCCTGTATCCACCTGTCAGGGGTTGTATTAAGACACAGGAATTACCATTCTGGGTCAGAGCTGAGGTTCATTTAGTCTTGTATCTTGCCTCCAGGAATGGATAGTACCAGAAGCATCATGGAAATGAGCAAGTATTATCTGCCTCCCATTCCTGTGAACTCTCTCCTGCCCTGAAACATGCAGTTGCTCTACTTTCCAGTCTCTTCTTTCTACTCTCTTGTCATCTTTTTTATCTTTCTTTTAAATCCTAATTTGGTTTTGGCCGCAATAATACATTTTGACAATGATCTGGTTTCTCAGTAGCAAAATCTGAGAGTAAGAGAGTTTTGTGACTATACATGTTGGCCTTTGAAAGTAAATATCGTAATGGCAGTTGTGCTAGCAATGGTCTACTGGTGGTGTTGATGATAAGAAAAGTGAGAAGACAGAAGCAGAGATGCTGAAGAAATCTAAATAACAACATTTTCTGTCTAGCAGAGCTTTTTTTTTTTTCTTAAAGTACAGCTTGAAAAGCATAGATATGAAATGTCTGTGGCCACAGGAACTTTTAAGAGGTAGCAGAGCAGTGCTAGGACAAGGCCTTATTCTGCCATACTATGTGCTGCTAATGCAAAGGGTAAGGAACGTCTTTTCTGCCTTTGCTCCTCATATGTTGCTGTTCATTCTTTCTACCTACTGCTCAGCAGATGCTATTTAGACGGTGAGCAGTTCATTTTGCTCAACAACAAAAGTAAGCTTTTATTTCTTTATTTCCTGTTAGTTCTCATGAAAGATACAAAGCAGATGGGTTTGGAAGCTGAAGCTCCCTACCTAAAACAAAAAAATCCAACACATACATAAAACAGTATAAGCAACCCTGTGCTGCCTGTCGTGTTGGGGCAAAGGGAAAGCCGAGTTTTCATTGCATTAATTTTCTGTTTTCTGTGCCATAACTGTTAACAGGATACCTATTGTGACTTTTGAAGCTCAGCAACCACCATACAGAAGGAATGGGCTGGAGGCTACTAAACAGGTATCAGATGACAACTGGACTAGTTTTTTGACCAAAATCAAGGTAGAAGAGCTCATCTATTTAATTTATTTAAAAGAGCGCCTGTGCAGCTTATCGTCAGAACATTTTTTTTCATTCTGTTTCCTAGAGGATGAGGTTTATTTGATCCTGCATTCTTGTCTGTGAATGTGTTTGTGTGTGTCTGTGTCTGTTTGTTTCCCTCTCTTCTTGGAATGACTTTTGCACCTTGAGGATCCCAGCTACATGCCAAGAACAAACCAGAACAAAGAGTCATGATGCTGTGTGTCTGTGTGCAACAGACATTGTCAGAGCCCTGCTGAGGAAACGATGTAGGACACAGATCCATAAGAAATGAGGCTTCATTAGTTACTCAGATCATTGGACTCCTTGTATTTGGATATGTCAGTTGCACCATCTTTTCTCCTTTGGTTTACCCTGTTAAGAGGAGTGTCCTTGGTATGTGGCATCACCTTAGTGGTTTACTTTCACTCTTGAAGATGGTGAATTTCTCCACCCTTGACGATGGTGAGGTTCTCCACCCTTGAAGAGGGTGAAGTTCTCCACCCTTGAAAAGGGTGAAGTTCTCCACCCTTGAAGAGAGTGAAGTTCTCTACCCTTGAACAACTCCATATGATCCTAGAGTGGGGTTTGTTTTTTCCTCCAAGCACTGTCTCCAATATGACAGTCTTGCCTTAAGCATTTACCTTGTCTTCAGCACTATTTTTTTTGTGAAGTAGCAATTATTTTGGCTGAAATGATCAACTGAAACTGTTCAGGCATTCAAATCTCTTTCAGTATGAACATGTTGTCCTGCTTTCAGCTGAGACAGAGTTAACTTTCTTCATAGCAGCTAGTAAGAGGCTGTGTTTTGGATTTGTGCTGAGAAGAAGATAACATACTGATGTTCAGAGTTGCTGCTAGGACAGTCAAGGACTTTTCAGCCTCTCTGTGCCAGTGTCTGCGGGGGCAGGAGAAGCTGGGAGGGAGCACAGCCCCAATTACTAGCCTAGGATTCAAGCTTAGGTTTAGGATTGAGACCCAAATTGGGCAATGATATATTCTGTATCATGCATGTCAGGCCCAGCACATAGGTGATGGCTGGTCTGGAAGTTATCTCTCTTGTTATCTCAACCTACAAGACTCTTTTTCCCTTTGCCCCTTTAATTCTCTCCCCCATCTCCAGCAGGGGGGAGGGTGAGCCAGCAGCTGTGTGGTGTTGGCTGCCAGCCAGGGTAAAGCTACAATATCTGTAGAACCCTAATTTGTGGCAATTTACATCTCTAAAAATTATTTCAGTTAAGTAAATAGAGTTCTTTGGGTAGCTTGCAAAGTGTTGGTCTGCAGAGTTTTGCCTCATGCTATGTTGACTCTGTACTACCTTGCAAAACATTTTGTTTCATAAATTTTGCTTTCAAGTAAGGAACGTTCATTGTAATTCATATGTTACCATTTAAATAAGATTAACTAATTAACATTTTGTAGACATGGAAAAAACTGCACTTGAAGTTAATGTCAATTAGAAATCTTTCTTTCTAATAAGCTTATACATGGGATTTTTCCTGTTGTATGTGTATATGAATGGGAATGTCAGTGCTTTTTTTAGAGTACAGTCAATCAAATGTCATCACCTCTACTTTATTTTTTTTCCCAAAAGCTGAGTCTGCCTGCTGTCCTTGGAAGGACTGGCTGCTGCTCAGATAAGATGCTCCCCCCCATCACTGGCACATACAGATGCCACTGCTAGAAGAGAAAGATGACAACCGCTTTCTAACTTCTCTACTGAGAAGTATGGCAAAATTGGTGGCTGAATTTGTGCCTTGGAGATAGGTTATGCCTTGGAAGTGAGTCTTCTGGTGGGATTTGTGTGAGTGTAGATCCTCATATGTATCATGCCCTCGCTCAGGGCCCAGAACCACAACTAGCATTTTTTGTCCTTTTTGCCCAGGTGGTGCTGGCACACAAAGCTGGTCAGTGGCATTGACCCTCAAAGTTCCCTTTCAGGAAGATGGCTGCTCAACACCCTTCTGCAAAGGGGTAAAATGCAGGGCAGAGAGGCAGGAAACAATATTAGAAGTTTCATGCAAGCTATTTAGGTGGGGATTTTCCTAGTACAGACTGGAAAACTAGGCCCTTACGTATGCAGAATATAACTATTTTGATGCAATATCAGAACTGTGAAGAGAAGAGGAAAACCTGTTTTATTCTTAATTGGAGAGATAATGACAGTATAACATCCCAATGCAATGACAGCAGAGGAATGGTTTGCTACTAAGTGAGAGTTTGCACTGAGTATGTGCAAACTGGGCTGTATGGCTTTAAGTGATAAAGATGCAAGGCAAGGTGATAAGACTGGGCAAGGAAAAAAAAAAAACATAAATAACGTGCCACACAGAAGATGAATACTGTAAGTGAGAATATACCAGGGAAGAAAGTAATGCCAGATACAAAGTTAGCAGCCATTTTCTAGACTTAGTATCCAGCAAGGGAGTAAGCAGTAGATTTAAGATTTGTTGTCAGTAGTCTAAATGTAATTTTAATTAATTTCCTTTTTCTTCCTAACAGTGATTACATACATGCCATGAATTAAAAACAGAGTATTAAGAACATGTAAACATTGGCTGTGTATGATGAGGTTGTTCCTGGAATTGACACTCATGCATAGGAAAGCTTTTCCCATTCATGCCTCCTCCCATTTTCATATTTGGTTTGCATACCAGTGCAGGAGGGGCAGATTAGCCAAAACTAATGTATTGCAAATGCCGTCTTCAAATAAACCCTCTCCATTCGCAGCCATCTCAAGAAAATTGCAATACCATCTAATCTGCTCTTTGCACTGCCAAACTATAAGGGAAGGCTACTTTCCAATGCACCTTGTGACAGCGGGAGGTGATGACAAAGCTATAGATAACAAGTGGAGTTTGCTTTCAAATACTTGATTGTTGTCTGCTGCAAAAGACAGGAAGAGCTAGGCATGATTTCTCACATCCTCGTTTCTTCCAAGTGCAGTGCACCCAGCCTGGAACTGTGACAGACCACAGGGCTTTCAGGGAGCTCAGAACATCACGCAGTGCCCCCACCTGCCCAAAGGCAGGATCAGCAATGCCGAAACCGCAGCTGCCTATCTTGAAAATCTTAAGAACAGATTCAGAAATGAGTTATCACACAAAGGGAGGATGGGCTAGCTGACAGAGCCTCACTGGTACCGGTTGGGAAGTTCTGGTGTTTCCTCAAAACATGCAGCTGAAACAGAGAGGGTATGGAGTAAATGCTGGCTGAGAACCTACCCTCTGTCAAGGATAGAGAGGTCTGGATGCTTAACACTGCGAGGAGGGTGACACTGCACTTGGAATTAGTTTCACAGCCCTGCCATCACTGAAAGTATAGCTTTACCCTCTTCTTGTTTAGCATGCTATCATAACGTGAACAGCCAGCTAAGAGCCAATCACTTATTGAATTTTGCACAGTATAAAGCAGCCTTTCTTGTCCACAGGTCTGGCTTTTGGGGTTATCATAGGATTTGTGACACAAAAGGGATTTTTATGTTTATTTGTCAAAGAAGACATGTCAGATGGATGAATCACGTGGAGATAGCAGACCTGTTGCTTACTCTGGTGAGAAAAAATGTTCTATTTCAACAGCAGCATTTAGAAAGTAAAGCACCAGAGAGCATAGGGGCGTCACAGTGCTAATGGGCCCTGACCGACCCTCCCCACACCCCTCTGCCCAGGAGCCCCCTTTCGGCCACCCCCACAGCCCTCAGTCGCTGCCCCAGCCTGCTCCCACTCTCGGTCCTGAACTGTCACAAGGATTTCCCAGACTGATGGGGGACATGGCTCGTTACCTGGCTGTCACCTGGTGACACACACCCTGCTGTTGTCACCCCCCCCCGCTCAGGTGCCACGCAACTGTGGCTGTCAGGTGGGGGACGCGACTCTGCTGTGCTTGGCTCACCCACCCTCCTGCCGCAGCCCTGCTCTTGCTGGTCTCTGACAAATAAGCTCCAACTGTATGCTAGCAGGCAGCTAAATTTTTTAAAAACTGGGTCCGGGCTTTCTTCAAGATACCTCAGTGACAGCGGCAGGTTGGCCTGGCTTTGCGCAGCGTTCTTCCAAACAGTGTCCAGAGGTCCCTTCCCGTAGATGCGGTTCAGTGATTCGCAGCTGCAGCAGAACACAGCGTTTTCACCAAAACAGAAGGTTGTGCCACTGACTGGGTGTTCACTGGCATGTCCACAGCAGGAGGAGGGAGCCTTCCTGCTAAAGGTTCTGGAGATGCTGAGGGATCTCCGCCACTGTGAGCTAGAAGGGCCGCAGTGAAAAAATGATCTCACAGAAAGCAGAGCTAAAGCCAAAATGTGAATGAAATTCTGCTTTCCATTTTAAAACCTTGTTTAATTGCAATGGTTTTGCAAAAGATTTCCAACAGCAACAGGAAAATGTTCAAATGGACCTGTGACACTTAACAGTATGGAAATGGAAATGTAGCCCAAAAACTGCCCAGTCGACAAAATAATCGCCTGAGTGATTATGTAGGAGGCACTGACTTAGC
>NW_010122970.1:0-55780 GCF_000699245.1 Pterocles gutturalis
GTCCTTTTTTTCCCTTTATCCCTTTAATTATCCCCCCTGTCTTTAGGGGGAGGGGGAGGGGGGGAGACAGGGACAGGAACTGAGTCAACCTGTGTGTGGCTTGTCTCCTAGCCAAGGGCAAACCCACCACAACCATATAAAGAGATTGAATGCCATATTGAATCTTCATACTAGTTTATAATAAATAAAGAGGAGAACAAAGCTGAAACTTTCAAGTGTTATGGAGTAAATATACATATTTCAAACACATCCATGAGCCTTGGTCCTCATGGGGGACTTTAACCACCCTGAAATGTGCTGGCAAGGCATAAGCAAGCCAAGAGGCTCCTGGAATGCATTGATGATTACTTCCTTCTCCAAGTAATAGAGGAACCAATGGGGAGAGGTGCTATGATGAAACTTGTTCTTATCAACAAGGAAGGGCTGTTGGGGAACGTGAAGCTCAAGGGCAGCCTGGCATGCAGTGACCATGAAATTGTGAAGTTCAAGATCCTTAGGGTGGTGAGGAGGGTGTACAGCAAACTCACAACCCTGAACTTCAGGAAAATGGACTTTGGAGTCTTCAGGGATCTGCTTGGTAGAGTACCATAGGATAAAGCCCTGGAAGGAAGAGAGGCCCAAGAAAGCTGACTAATATTCAAGGATCACCTTCTCCAACCTCAGGAGTGATGCATCTCAACAAAGAGAAGTCAGGCAAAAATGCCAGGAGGCCTGCATGGATGAACAAGGAACTCCTGAGCAAAATCAAACAAAAAAAAAAGGAAGCATACAGAGGGTGGAAGCAAGGACAGGTAGCCTGGGAGGAATACAGAGAAATTGTCTGAGCAGCCAGGGATCAGATTAGGAAAACTAAAGCCCTTGTAAAATGAAATCTGGCCAAGGATGTCAAGGGCAACAAGAAAAGCTTCTATAAGCACATCGGGGTAAAAGGAAGACTAGGGAAAATATGGGCTCTTTCTAGAAGAAAATGGGAGGCCTGGCTGCTGAGGATACGGAGAAGGCTGAGGTACTCGATTTTTGCCTCAGTCTTCACCAGCAAGTGCTCAAGCCACACCACCCAAGTGGCAGAAAGTGAAGGAGAGAACTGGGAGAAGGAAAATCCGCCCACTGTAAGTGAAGATCAGGTTCAAAACCATCTAAGGAACCTTAAGGTGCACAAGTCCATGGAACCTGAAGAAATACATCTGTGGGTCCTGAGGGAACTGGCAGACAGAGTTGATAAGCCACTATCCATCACAGTTGAGAAGTTGTGTCAGTCTGGTCAAGTTCTTCCTGACTGGAAAAGGGGAAACATAACTCTAATTTTTAAAAAGGGAAAAAAGGAAGACCCTGGGAAGTGCAGGCTGGTCAGTCCCACCTCTGCCCAGCAAGATCTCTAAGCAGATCTTCCTGGGAACTATGCTAAGGCACATGGAAAATAAGGAGGTGATTTGTGACAGCCAGTATGGCTTCACTAAGGGCAATCTGTGCTTGACAAATCTAGTGGCCTTCTATGACAGGGTTACAGTGTTGGTGGATAAGGCAAGAGCAACTGACCTCATCTACCTGTACTTACGCAAAGCATTTGACACTGTCCCACATGATGTACTTGTCTCTAAATTGGAGAGACATGGATTTGATGGAAGGACCACTTGCTGGATAAGGAATTGGCTGGATGATCACACTCAGAGAGTTTCAGTCAGCAGTTTGATGTCCAAATGGAGACCAGTGACAAGTGGCATTCCTCAGAAGTCAGTACCGGGACTGGTGTTGTTCAACATCTTTGTCGGAGACATGGACAGTGGAATCAAGTGCACCCTCAGAAAGTTTGCCGACGACACCAAGCTGTGTGGTGCGATAGACATGCTAAAACCTCATAAAGTTCAAGAAGGCCAAGTGCAAGGTCCTGCACCTGGGTCGGGGCAACCCCAAGAACAAATACAAGCAGGAAGGAGAACGGATTGAGAGCAGCTCTGAGGAGAAGGACTTGGGGGTGCTGGTTGATGAGAAGCTTAACATGAGCCGGCAATGTGCACTTGCAGTACAGAAAGCCAACTGTGTCCTGGGCTGCATCAAAAGAGGCAAGGCCAGCAGGTCGAGGGAGGTGATTCTCCCTCTCTACTCTGATCTCGTGAGACCCTAGCTGGAGTACTGCATCCAGCTCTGGAGTCCTCAGAACAGGAAGGACATGGACCTGTCGGAGTGAATCCCGAGGAGGGCTGTGAAGGTGATCGGAAGGCTGGAGCACCTCCTGTACGAGGACAGGCTCAGAGAAATGAGGTTGTTCAGCCTCAAGAAGAGAAGGCCCAATCTCAATCCTGGCAATGTCTCTTTGGATGGCAATAGAGCAATAGATGAAAGATCATTTAACAGATGAACATCATTTAATAGGTGAACATCATTTAATAGGTGAACATCATTTAATAGATGAAAGTTCGAAAAAAGATTTGTAGCCTTTCCTCTCCTCTCCTCTCCTCTCCTCGCCTCGCCTCGCCTCGCCTTGCCTTTCCTCATCTTTTTCAAAGTAGCTAGTAGGTTGAAGAGATGTGATTATCATTAAGAAGCAACCCTGGCTTTAGGATGTAGGCCCAGGAATGTTTCAGACAGAAGTACAGACTGCAGGAGTCACCTGCTGCACTTTTAACTTATGCTAGAAGTCTTCATAAATACACTGCAAACTCCCTTTTGCTGATGGTACAGACTGTTCACTTTTTTTCACAAATGCAGAATGTTTATAGATGGATAGATCTTCATGTAAAAGTAATACTTCTTATCTCAATAGCGGTATACAGTTACGAATGACTGAAGGAAGAAAATCCTAATAAACATGCAACCACTGTGCTTGAAGGAGCCACTAACAGTTATATGTTTCTGGGAATTTGCATGTTAAAGTTTATAAAATTGTTGACATTATTCTCAGTTATCTGTTTGATATGAAAGGTTCTGAAACAACTAACCTGAACAGTGTGTCTGTGTAAACAAGCAAGATTAAAAATCAAGGCACTAAAAGCTGGATTATTTCACTTTCCTTTTCAGACATTTTGCTTCACAGAGGGGAAAAAGCAGTATTTTCAGTAAGGTGGTCTGTAGCTTCTTAATTTCCTGGAAGAACATCTTAGTTGAATCCTGTACACTTGACAGCTCTTGAAGCTGAGGATGAAAAATGGTAAAGTCCTCATAAAAAGCCATTTCCCCACAGGGCAGTTGTGGGGGTTTGCTAGGGATTGAGAAGTCGGGATGTAGTGCCTGGTTGCCAGGCAACAGGTAAGGTAGGAGCAGATCTCCTTTCTTAAAGAAATTGAGTGGTCCTCCACCAGTGTTTGCACACAAAGAGCCACAGCTTGAAAACAAGCAACAACAACAGAATACTATTGCATAAACAAAATTACTCTGAACATTTTAAAGAGGGAATAGGTCCTGCGGTCCACAAACTACTTCTGAGATCAATAGGACCATCACTTATTTTCCCTTTATATGACCTTCGGCACTGGTGGGGGTTTTTTTGTTGTTGTTTGTTTGGTTTGTTTCTTTTTGGGTTTATTGTTGTTGTTTGGCTTTCTTTTTATTTGCTATTTTTTCACCACTTTGAAGCAATTAATTTCAAGAAAGGTGAAGTTTTTAAAAAATCTTTTAATACTATGACCACTGATATGAAAAGAGGATTCAACCTTACTGTTTAAATAAACATGCCCAAAACAGGACATTAAATGCTTCTAACAAAAACAATTTTAATGTCCAGTCCTCCCTCTTCTCATGCTGAAATAAACAAAAATAAGTATATTACTACATTGTGAAGTTCCATTTTTTGATCTTATATTTTATCACTGAATTTATTACTTTCCATGCTAATCTAATTTACCATATGTGGCTGTATTCAAAGAGGAAAACAGAAGGTTTATCTAAAAGAACAGGTGGCATTTAATGTTAAATTTTTATTGAGATATGCAAGGATATTACAAGAAGTCATTCAGACATGCACAACAGTAGAAAAATCAGAATTTAAGTGGGGAATTGTCCTATTTAAGAAAACACTGACGGTTTTGTTCCTTTCTTTTGTTTACTGGAATGATTTATAGGCATACAAATGTGATGTTACACCTTAAAAATGTAACTGCTAGGTTTTTCCTATCTTTACTTAACTTTCTGATAAGCTGTGGTAGGGGACAAGATAACATTCTCTCCTGCAATCAAACTGCCTGAACAGCAACATTAGGAGGATTGATATAATTACTACGGAAATGAAAGTGTGGTTTTAAAGCTTAGAAGGTAACTAAAATATAATGCTTTCCATCTGCTGGTATCAGGACAATGCACACTGAGGAAACCATCTTCTATCACATCTGATGCAGAAAAAAACATTATACAAAATTAAAATACATATGTTGGTCCAAGTGCATAAGTCCTCAAGAATAAATAAATTCACTTCAATGAGGAGTGAAACTTATGTGAAATAAAAGAAAAACAATTTTCTATTGTAACTTTTCGGAAAATTTCCATTGTGAACAGGGGATATCTTTTTTCTCTTAAAAAAATATTACTGAACAGTGTATTGTCGCATCTTGGTTAGCTGTCAAAACTGAAACCCTTGTAAACATGTAAATTAACATGTTTATATCTTTGTGAGGGGTTTGGGACTTTTTGTTGTTTTAGTTTGTTTTGGTTTGTTGGTTTTTTTCCTTTTCATAATTTCCTGTCTATTTTTTTTTTTTTTTTACTTCAGTTTTCTTAACACTATCAACAGTTGATTCAGAAATCTGGAATAATGGCAAGATATTTGAAAGCACAAATGTTTACAAAATCATACAACTACATGGAATCTTTCTCACCGCAATCTCAGCTTTAGTAATTCAATTTTAAACTGAAAGAAACATCTTCCTAACCTAGAGGCCTATTTGAGTTTATATTTTAGGAAACTATTATTTTTTTTTTTAATTCTGAAAAGAGTGCCTTATGTCCTACAAAAGATAACAAAGATAAGAAAGTACTTATGAACTTAGGCAATTTCTTCAGTGAAACCAGCAGATTGGGCCCCTTAAATTTATACATAACCAGTTTCCCTCATCTTTATAGTTGTCATACACAACAAAAAAATAAATATTTTGTTCGGAAGATGTAAACTTTTTGACATTCCTGATACAGTTCCTTTCAGAAAGCTTTGAGACATCTCTGTCTGCTCAGGATGAATAAGGTTTATCCACACCTGCTTGTTGAACCCCAAAATAGCAGTATATATGTTTTAGGATGTGTAAAGGGAGGTCTGGGAATTATTTTGAATATTTTAACTTGGTTTAGAACAATAAAGCTGTTTTACCTGACTCTACCTCCTCTTCCTTTCCATCTTGACAGTTTCTACATGATATGCTCATACTTAGCTACAACAGGGAAGCAGAGGGAATTCTGACCCACGACAACAACTGCTGCATACCAATGTATCCAACCCATCCAACCCCACCATCACTAATGAGCTACCCAGCCACAAATGTCTTAGAGAAGCAGTAGACATTTAACCACCAATATGCATTGGTCTACGACTGTCCAAAGTGAGTCAAGACTTCCATGACTTTTAGTTGGGAGGACACTTCCTCTGAGGATTTCCAGTGAGCTTGAACACTTAGGTGATCACTTCATCCACAGCACAGTGATTATAAGAATAAGCCTGTGAGGAAGTTTTCAGTAGAAAACATCAGCATGACTGATATCTTGCATAACTAAGCAAATTAAGGTTTGGCATTGTATTTTCCAACTTGCATTCTTAAATATTAGTGCTGATATTCAGGACTCTGCCTGAGTGACACCACAGGATCCTCAGTTTTGTTTCTCATCTCATCCATTCTTGTTTGTTAGCCTCTTCTTTCCTACTACAAGTAAGCCAGATTTTTATTTTTTAAACAAAGAATGCTTTAGTTTTCCTGATCATGAAATTAATAATCCGTATTTCTACAAATTGCACACACTATTTACAACAGATCCCATGACTCTTTGTAAAAAATATCTTTGGCCTGGTACAAAAAAACACATACACATAAAAAGTTCTTATCTTCTATCTGAAGACACTTCCTCATTTATCCCATATTATGACATAGGCCTAAATTTTATTTTCTTCTGGTGGTTTCTTGGCATTATACTCACTAATACATTTCCACAGTTTGATGTGGCACATCATTTGTAAGGAAGAAGCATGAGATAACTCAAGATTTCAGAAAGTTCCTTTTCTGTTTTGTTCACACTGCATAAATCAGTTTTACCTCATAATGTCTGATTAGAATCATATACACTAACATGAGGTTTTACAAATGTTTCATTTCATATTTCAAATGTGGATTTCCACTGAACTGTTCTCTTACAAGAACTAAAATTTAAGGTTCTTAAATGACTGAAGTATTGAATCACTACTTGTGAAGTCTTTATTTTCAAGATTGACGCTGGTGTTTTTGCACAGGGAATTTATAGATACATTAAGCTTGCGTGGCCGTATGCATTTCATTTTGGAAATATGACAAAGTTTTCCAAATTTTATAGAATATTGAACAATTTAGTTCCCTCTTAGTCATTTAACTATTTAACTCAGTATTTAGCAATGCCAAATTACATATTTTTTGTAAAAGTGCTTTATAAAGTCTCTAGGTTTCCTCTTCAGAATACATTGCATTTTTTTTTTTATATCACTGTGCTAACTAGAATCTTTTTTAAACACAGGCAGTGAAATATTTTTAAAAGTTCTCAACCATCACAGGCATTCAGTAATGGTAATATATTCCCTTTCTTTTCTGTCCATCTGTAGAGAGTTTTACTTTAAAGCTTGTTGATTTATTAATTTTTAAAATAGTGCTAGGAAAAATTGTGCCTAAACTTTCCTCCAGTTTTCATTAATTAACCACTTTTTTGCAAAGCTTTCTGGAGTTCATGGAAGAGAGATGATTTCTCCACAAACATTTCTCTTGTCTACTCTTCTTTCTTGATCTCATCCCATGAGACTCCTGCCCCCAAAGGATATTTTGACTGTGTCATTTTACTTTAAAAAGTATTGTAAGTGAGATGGAGCAAACATATATTCCCAACAATTTCAAATTAGGGACAACCTGTTGAATCTATGACAGAGAAAAGAACAGTTTCATTTTTAACAGTTATTGGTGTTTATGAAAGTGTTTTGTATATAGAGAAAGCACTGAAGCAGTAACTATTTCATGCAGTACTTCCTGATCAGGATAATTCATATCAGAAACTACAAATCAGTAATTCTCCATGTACAATACTCTCAAAAAAGCATGAATTCAGTTTTGAAGAATACTATAGGAACTGGGGACTGGGTCCAGAGGAGGGCCACAAAGATGATCAGAGGGCTGGAGCACCTCCCCTATGAAGACAGGCTGAGACAGTTGGTGCTGTTCAGCCTGGAGAAGAGAAGGCTCCAAGGAGACCTTAGAGAGACTTCCAGTACTTCAAGGGGGCCTACAGGAGAGATGAGGAGGGACTGTTTATCAGGGAGTGTAGCAACAGGAAGAGAGTTAATGGCTTTAAGCTTTAAGCTGAAAGAGGGTAGATTTAGACCAGATATTAGGAGGAAGTTTTTCCTGTGACAGTGATTAGGCACTGGCACAGGTTGCCAAGAGAAGCTGCGGTTGCCCCATCCCTGGAAGTGTTCAAGGCCAGGCTGGATGAGGCTTTGAGCAACCTGGTCTAGTGGAAGGTGTCCCTGCCCATGGCAGAGGGGGGGAACCAGATGATCTTTAAGGTTCCTTCCAACCCAAACCATCCTATGATTCTATGCTTCTATAAATCTAAGTCACTTCAGAGTTTATTAAGACAACTGATTCCTAGAGAGATCATTTTTTTTATCTGAGCCTCCCAAAATTGCAAACAACCGAATCTTTTGTGTTAACTATGAAATAACTTTTTAGGTAAAATATACCTATTAAAATAAATCAGTATTAATTTTTAAATAAGATGCAAAACCAAAACACTTTTTCTTGTATGTTAAAAATATTCCAGGCACTGATGCCAGAATGCTTGTAGATTGTGTTTGCAGGCATCATAACAAAAAGATAACTGAAACCGTCATATTAAGCCTCATAAGTAAAAAATATATGCTTTTTAAGGAAAATATCTTGCAATTCTCAAAATTAACTTTAACTATATGATACCAGTTAGCATAGCCCAAATATCTGCTAAGTCTCCCTGTTCACCTGCTAGATATGAACATCTTGACACAGTCACTCTTGTTCAGATAATGTCACCTCATTTTGTACTTGCCTCACCATAAAATGTTTAGCTGCAGCAATTTACAGTGCTTTAAGAAAAGGAACAGATTAGGCACTCAAGGACATATAATCTGTGAAATTATAAACAATATGTGACAATATGTTAAACTAACAGGAACATAAAAAAAATTGAAAAAGAGCACTAATTATTTGATCCATACTACGTATAAAACCCATGTAAAATTTATTAAACTGTATGATTTTTGTAATAATCAAAATAATATGTTTGACCAAAGAAATCTTTATTTCAAACCTGTCAGAAATCAGATGCCCATATGAATTTCCACTGACATTTTCATTACAACCAAAATGTATATTTATCTATAAAAACAAGCATAGAACTGCAGTCCAGTAATTTGAAACTTGTCATCTGAGAATGATAAAATCAAGTCAGTTCAATGAGGAGGTTGTTTTTCCTGTGAAATCATTATTACAGTGCTTATACATTTGAAATTAAAATCCTAATCAAAGAAGATTAGTAAAGTTTCAAGTGTTAAGTGCATTAATAATTATAAAACTTAGCATTTCAAAGGAAAGCAGTTTTAGCTCTTTGCATGTCTATTCTGCATTTAAATTGCTAGCAAAAAAAAAAAATTCCTTCAATTCTTCAGAGATGTTGGGAAATTCCCTTAATGGAAATAAGTTATTCTGAAGAATAAGGGATATATATTATTTGCTGATATTTTATTCTTTATCACATCATGTTCTTTTCATTAGCTTACATCAATCCTGCTCCCTGTGGGTGATCTCCTTGCAGAAATGTAGGACAATCTGTACACCTGAGACTGAGTAAATATTACACAAAGGGACTCCTGGGGATTATTTATGAAGTCACTAAGGATCTCAGACAAAGGAAATCTGCAAGAAATTATTAGTAGTAATTTGAGTTAGTAGGAGATTTACTCAATCTTTCCTTGTTCCAGCGACAATCTGATTCTAACATTCTGAAAATATATACTTTTAATATTTGTGCTTATAATATATACACAAATAATAATGAACCATTATCATTTTTAATAAAAATAAAATTCTGAAAGGGGAATAAAGAGCAGAGTGTCTAAGTATTTCTCAGTCATGGATTTTTATTGAAATATTATGAATTGTGGAGTTTTCAGTGAGTTTAGAAACTTACCCTTGAATGCTCTCACCTTATTACAGCATTCTTCTATGCTGTGATTAAATGGTGAAATAAATATTTTTTTCAGATTTGATGTGCACCCTTTGTACCCTTTAAAAAGGCTAAAATAATAACAAAATCTGTTCACCCCTATGACTTTGAAAAGAACAAACAAAATATGCCCTGCCCTATTATTCAGCTTTCAGAGCTACTGAAGTATAATCCTGACTAACCTGTAGGGGACTAGACTATTTAAGTTCTTCTCCATTTAGCATTAAAATCTCCTAGGAACATAATAACAGGCAGGCATTCATGCTCAGAGGTATCAGTTTCGGCTATAAAACTGTCTATCACTTAGCTTTTCTGCAGTGCAGGCTGCAGTGAATAACCCCTAAAAAGTGCTTAGTGTCTTAAGAAGGATGAAAACATAGGTTTAGTGCCAATATTTTTCATGCCAGATAACTGATATGAGTGATTATTCCATGTGAAATACAAACCTTCTTCAGTTTGAGGGACAGCACAGGATTTCTTCAGTTTACAGGGTGTTTCTGGGTCACATTGCAATAGCTTATCCCACATCCCTTCCCTTCTTTACACTGGTAGGTATGCAGGGGTGACAGTGAACTGGCAAACGGGATTATGTCTTTGGTTATGATAAAGCTATTCTTATTGAGGTGAAGGACAGGGAAGAACAGCCTTACGATCTTGAACTCATCTGCTAGTTTCTGTTCTATAGACTGTGAACAGTAAACTTAATATGCTCATATCTTTCAGGGAAATGAGATCTTACTTCTTCCTCCTGCATAATGAGAGTCAGGTTCCCTTTTATCCTGAACACCCATGGCTGGCACTTCTGCTTACACTATAGCCAGCAACAAAAAGACAGAATATATTTTAGGCCAGAGAAGACTAAACTCCCAAGTTTATGGCTGCTGAGCAGTTGGTCAAGTTAACAGCTAGTTATGTAAAGGCAGAGGAGGGGAAGAAAACACATCAGAGGGCTGTCACCACTCTCTTTTCCTTTCTTCTGCCCCATTAGGTACTTATTCTGTGAAAAAGACTAGCAGATAGGGACAACATTATATTCCTAGTTTCGTATTTTCTGTATTTTCCTTATGCAGCTAAGTAAACCCAAATTTTATATGGACGATTGTTCAGTCCATCATTTTCACAAGACTTGGGGTGAATCTCAATGGATACATCCTCTATAGAAAAATTCTGAATTTTCTTGAGGAAGACTAGATTATCTTGCCTGAGATTTGAACAATAAAATTGTGCTTTAGGTAAGTGCCCACTTGGGAAATATTAGAAAATATTTAAAAACACTTTTTTTGCATACCATTAATTAAATATTCAGAAACTTCAGATTGTATACCAAGAAATTATTAGCTAATTTTTGCTGAAAAAAAAGAGAAAAAAAAGACCAGTGCCTTTCACCTGAAGAAAAGAAAAGAAAAAAAATCCTTCTGGTTACAATGTGCCTGGCTTGTACATGGAAAAAAAAAAAAAAGTGAGAGTGTCCCTGGATTCAAATAACACATTAAGAATTCTTGTAGGTAACCAGAGCTAGAGCTGAAAGGAAAGGGATTAGAGACTAAGGAAAGTGAAGGAGAGTTATAAAAATGCTAACTCCCAGAATGCATTGTTTTTATGTGCTATGGTTTTATAGCAGTGGCTGGGAGCGGGGCCGCAGGGGGGGTTTCTGGGAGAAGACACCAGGAGCCGCCCCCATGTCAGTCAGAGACATTTTCAGCTGGCTTCAAGAGAGACCCATCGCTGGTCAAACTTGAGCCAATCAACAACATTGGTAGCACCTCTGTTATATTTTGGAAAGGGTTGGCAGTTTTGAGAGAGAAGTGAAAATATGTGGGAGAAACAGCTTTGTAACACCAGGGTCAGAGAAGAAGGAAGGTAATGGTGACAGATTGTCCCCCTGCAGCCCATGGAGGACAATGGTGGAGCAAATATCAGCCCTGCGGGCCTTGGAGGACTTCATGCCAGAGCAAGCGGATGTGCCCTGAAGGAAGCTGCAGCCCGTGGAGAGCCCACACAGAAGTAGGCTCCTGGAAGGAATTGTGCAGGAGGAATCCACACTGGAGGAGGTTTCAATAATTTCTTTAGCTATCACTAAAAAAAAAAAAAAAAAAAAAAAAAAAAAAAGACATTTTCTACAGTTACTAACAATGCATTGTTGAGTAGCATATTTGTTAAAATGCCTGCAGTCAGTCTGTCCGTACACATAAATAGAAGCAAACTTAACAAAAACATCTTGTAACATGCTATAACATGATACCTTAATAGAAAATAATTTCATGGAATTTTTGCTTGTAGCTGAAGAAACAGTCCTTTGAAGGATTTTTTTTGTTGTTGTTTCTTTTCAATTTAAAAGGATTTTTAGACAACTGTTTCTGATAGAGAATCTATGTGCTTGCTTAGAATTACTTTGATTTAGCAGGCTGGCAAATTTAGACTGTAAAAAAAAATCTTGAAAAATTAAAGCCTCTCATTAATTGATCACAGTTTCAGTGAGCATCATACAGAAAATGAATCTCCATGCCTCCATGAGTAAGCATGTTAGAGTACTTACATATAACATTTTGACTGACTTTCTGCACAAATTTCAGGTTCATGAAACTCAAAGTGAAAATATGGAGGATGAAATCGCATTGATCTAAACAAATAATGTCCAGGTGAAATGCTGAAAGATTAAAACATTAATTTTCATAAACTTCCTTAATTTTATTGGTAATTATAATTTACAACAGTTTGGCTAATCACAGAAGTCTTATATCTAACAGTGATTGTTCAGCTGAAGCCAGAACCAACTCATTTTAACAATAATTCTTATCTTTCATATGTGGAAATACACAGTATTCATCCTGCTAGAAGACTTTTAACACTTGCTAATAATATACACAAGACAAGAAAGATGGAGAGAATCCATGATATGAAGTCAAGATACCATTATGCATACTACCCCATCTTTGACTCCTGGGCATAGCCTTTCCATGCAAGTGCTCATCTAAACATACACATTCCTCATGAAGTTTTGTTGTCTTTATTTCTAGAATGACACATGTCCTTTTCTTCCTTCCCTGAGAAAGTCTGCAAGCGTGGAAAATGTCTGCCAATAAGTCTGTGGTTTGGAGAGGAGCTCACATGGTGTCCTACGTGCGCTCAATACTTTTTCTCCTATAGCGCATTATGGAGTGTAGGTATGAAGGTTTTGGCAGCAGAAAAGTTTGGGGGTGGCTTCTATAAGAAGAGGCCAAGGACTGACCCGTGCCAGTCACAGATGGCTCCAACTGGCTCTCATAGACCCACCACAGGACACAACTGAGCCCCCCAGCCAAGCCAGTGGCACCTCAGAGAAAACATATTTGAAAAAGGGAAAAATTATGTGCAGCAGTATGTGAGGAGTGAGACAGAAAAAAGTGTGAGAAACAACCCTGCAGACACCAAGGTCAGTGACAAAGGAGGGGGAGGAGGTGCTCCAGGTGCCAGAGATTCCCCTGCAGCCCATAGAGATGACCACATTGCAGAAGATATCCATGCTGTGGCCCATGGATGACCCATGCTGAAGCAAGTTTAACCTGAAGGACTGCATGTCACGGAGAGGATCCACACTGGAGTAGGATAACAGTGTGAGGAGGAAAGAGCAACAGAGAAGAGCTGTTATGGACTGACCACAGGCCCCCATTCCTTGTGCCGCCTGTGATGCTTGAGGCTAGGGGAAGGAGGCAGAGGAGTTGGGCACAAAGAAGTGAAGTTCAGCCTGGGAAAAAGGTGAAGGGGAGGAGGCGTTTTTGATTTTGTCTGCCTGTCTTTCTCACCACCCAACTCATCTTTGAATTGGCAATAAATTAAATTAATCTTCCCCAATTCAAGTCTGTTTTGCCTGTCACAGTAATTGGGAAGTGTCTTGCCCCACTACAGTGGACCGTCAAGAGAGGTTTTTTGTGTTTTCCCGAAAAGAAGTACTGGCTAGGTGGAATCAGACAATGACTCAGGGAACAATGCAACACAATTTTATTAACCTCAGAAACTGCAAAAACATCACGAATCAACTTTTCAGAGTCCAACACCAAATCACACTTATCAATTATCACCAGACATCACTTGTCCATTAAGCAAGCACCAAATAATGCCTGATCATTATTTGGAGGTAAACATTAGACAGAAGACAGAGTAGGAAAGAGTTGAAAAGTAAGAAAGGGGGCAGCAGAAGGACAGATAGAGGTACAAACACAAACACAGAGACATAGAGAACATCACCAATCCCTCGTTCCAACACGTGTCTTCTCTTCAGGCAGAAATCTTCACTTCAGGCAGAAATCTTCACTTCAGGCAGAAACTTCAGGCAGAAACTCCATCCGTGGGGGGAGTAACAGGTCTACAGAGAGTATGTGGTCAGGTTCATCTTTTATACACCCCTCAGGAGGCAGGGCTGACGCCCTGCATCCAGGTCACCTTCCAGGTTGACTTTGGGGAGGCGGCAACAGCCCCGCATTCAGGAAGGGTCAGCTGGTTCTCCACCAGGGAGATGACTCCAGCCATGCCCCACCTCAACAGGTGTGCCCGGCACTCAAAATGTTAAAAACTTGCCAATGTTCATTCACAAAACTTTTCTTCCAATATGCTCTGCCTGAGATGTTCATAGACATGGTGGCACTCTTCTTTAGAAATGTTCTGTCCAAATGCTCTGCCCATTGTCTGAGATATAAACATGCATAAAAAACATCATGGGGGGGGAGGAATCAGTCCATGACAGGAAGTGAGCTCCCTGTCTTTATCCTGACTGTTTTCCATCTTGTTTTCTCTTCCTGTCTTGTTGAGGAGGGGCAGTGAGAGAGCAGGTGGGTGAGAGTCTGGCAGCTGGCCAAGGTCAACCCACCACAAGGACAAACAGTCTATACAGAACCAAGAAGTCGCTCTACTGCAGATCTATGGGGTGTTTTCTTTCTTGTGCCGTTTAACTTTCTGTTGTATAGATGAGAGGAATATATAACTTTAAGTTTGTGAGACATACTTTGCTCCGTTATTCTGAAGGCTTCCTTCAATGTATTTACCTCTTTACATTTTACTTCTGGCAGCAGACAAAGATACTTAACCTTTTCAGGTTTGTCTGTTCATAGGACTATACATGTCTATCTAGTGTCAATTACTGTTAATTTAAAAATATCATCTTGGCTACACCTGATAGACTAATGAGTTCCTACACACATCTCCTATTATGTGTATGTTCAACATAAGATACTATTTCTTTTATTTCTTCCACATATACATGAAAATACAAAATTTCATAAAGAGGATTTTGAACTTTTTAAAGAAATATTCCATAGCAGTTTTTGAAGAAGTGAAAATAATAACTTTTATAACATAACGGTCAAACTCTAATAAAAAAAATCAAGTTGAGTGAAACACTTCCTCATCATTACAATGTATCATATTTAATTATTTGATGTTTGGCATATTTTGTGGGGTTATACAATATTCATGTGTATGGATGTCATACATGTTTCAAAGATTTAGACATTCAAATAAAACCAATTTTTTTCTTGATTATCCAAATCATCACTTCCTTGCCCTACACATTTTTAAAGATATTAAATGATGTTCATAAAAACCCAAGTAACTGCAATCATCCTTGCAATCATAACCTTTGGAAACATCTGATACCGTAGAAAAATGTGTCTTTTTTTAAGTCTGCCACTCTAAGTAATCCTTCCCTTTGTTTGCTTCGTGCTTTTATGTTCCCTTAAAAGTGAAGGGAAAACCCTCCTCTGCACTCCTTCTGCGTAAAATCATTTGTCACCTCTTTCCTCTGTATCTTCAGGCTTCAGCAGCAACTTCAAGGAACAAAAGCCCTTTTCAAGTTTTGACTCAAAACTGATATCCAAACTCTGTGATCAATGGCCTATAACTCAAATCCAGTGGATAACATCTTCAGAAAATTGTCGACATTGTGAGAAGATGATCAAATCTTCAGAATGATGTTTGTCAAAAGATGACAACAAATTATGACCTTGTTTTATGAGGCAAATTGAATTACTATCTTATTCTCACCTATCATATTTGTTCTTGTCAATCTGATATAGCTGGGTTGCCAACTAAACAATTTTCAGAACCTTATAAAAAAAACTCAGGCCAACACATCTACTACCACATATTGTTGTTGCTGTTTAAACAGCAGATTCTTTTGACTATCCTCAACGAAAAGATACTCTGCAATATTTCCAATATGGATGGTTTATTAAGCTTGTTGATGGAGCACAAAAATCTTCCTTTTCATTTACTGCAAAAAAGTATTTCCATGCCTGTGAAAGTAGTACTTATTTACACTGTATATTAAACTGTTTTCTAAAGCTGAAAATCATAATTACATATGCACAGCATGTCATATCAGCTTCAGTAAAACATTTTTTGTTGGTTTTGTGTTAGAATTACTCTAATTTTCACTCAGAAAGATGAAATAGAGATAGAAAGATCTTCTATATGCATTAGCTTTTATTTTAAATGAGTGACTGCAACAATCAGTTCAATAAATAGTCTGTGAATGATGGATTATAAGCAAACCACCTGTAAAATACACAATTTAAAGAAAACTGTCCTTTTTTGTGCTATGTATCAAGAACATTTTCCCTGGGTTGTTATTCTCTATCACAAACATTTGGCAATAATGTCTGCAATATACTGTGATATATATCCATACCAGACCATACATTTCCATGGCAAACTGAGTCTATTAACATAAATACAGCACTTTTCCCAGCAGTCAGTGCAGCCAGGGTGCAAAAGGGGCCAGAATCCCTCCTCAAGACTCTGCAATGATGCTGGTGACTTCTGGGCTTGCAAGGATGAAGAATAATCACCCAAAACACAAAGCACAGGGGGAAGTGGGGAACACCAGTCACCGCATCAGTGAAAAGGGAGCTCCCTGACCTGGTTGCTCCCAGGGCCATTGAGGAAAATGCTGACATAGTTGTAACCAGTGGGACACCTGCCAGGAGGGGTCAACCAAACAAGCTCTTCTGAAATCACTTTGGAGACCAAAAGGTTTACTTCCTATGGGGCTACAGGACTCATTATGGGATGCAGGCAATGAAGCATTTTTGAACTGTGCATAACATCTTATGGGATGTTTTTAAGTAGACTGCAGGAATGTGAATGACTTCATATGGGATATGTTCAGAGGAAGGAGCAAAGACAAGGAAAGGGAAGAATGGAGCTGAATCAGAGAAGAAAAAGTGCTGGAAAACAGAGGAAAATGGATAAAATAGGCCTGTAGAGTGCTAATGGCTTGTTGGCCTGCACACTTGCTTGATTGAGCCTTATTCTCATTAAATCCTGTTTCTACCTATTTTCTGTGTGCATGCACCCTCTATTCTGAGTATGTGTTAACGCGGGCGAAGTTCAAGCTAGAACAGCCAGCAAATAGGCTAAGAGGTCCAAGAAAATAGAGTGGGGATGTAAACTCCAAGCTTGTACGTCTAACTACCAGCACCCGGGCCGACCAGGAGGAACTGAGGACAGCTGGTGGACAGGTTGATTTTCTAAGGCCAGCTATTGTGAGACGTGTGTGTGTGTGTGTGAACACACACAAATATATACGTATATTCCACTAAGAGAGCTCAGTTTGAACCACCTAATCTGAAAAAAACAGTCCATGCTGTTCATGTCTGTGTGAGTGCCGCATAAACTGCAAGGGCTGGCAAAGGCAATGTTCTCTGTCTGTGTTACTCTATGTGGCATACTGTATATTTGTATTACACATGTGTCTGTATGCTTCTATAAGAAATTCATACTCATTCTTGCAACTGGCTGAACCTGCAGACATGGAGCCCCATGGGGCTACTGGCTTCAGCAATCTTCAGCAGTGATGTGTTGTAGCTCAGCCTGCAACATCAGCTGCAGCAACTGTTTCATCATATCAGAATCAGACACAACTGCTGTGATAGGGTGCTGTCACCATATCCTCTGGCAGCACCGGCTGCTCTGGGAGTGCCCTGGCAGTGCCTGATGCCTCTCTTCAGGGCCTGGGCTGTGGCCTCCCCTGTGGGAGACATGCTCTGGCTGAGATGCTGAGTCACCAGCTGAAAGGGCTGTGGGAGGAGGTGAGAAAGCTGTGTACCATCAGGGAGGATGAACAGGAGGTTCACAGGGTCTTCAAAGACAGGAAGAGCCAACAGCCCCTGCCCTTGCTCCAAGCGCAGAGAGACAGCTGGAGACTGCCCTAACAGGGGGCAGTGCATGGAGGCACCCACAATGGACAAGGCTAGAAACTTATGTCTTCTGGCAACACAGCAAAGCTCCTTCTCTTTATGTAGTTCTGCAGTTACTGAACAGGTGTAGTGCCCTGAGGACAGGTGAGGAAGATGACCTCCAGTTAGGTAGGCATCAGAGAAACCTCAGCCTGAACCAAAGAAGAGAAGGAGGGTGACAGTCACTGGAGATGCCCTCTGACGGTGTATGGGGGAACCCATCTGTTGAAGTGAACCAGTGTTTTGGATGTTTTGCTGCTTGCTGCTTGGTTGCCTGTTGGATCTCAGACAGACTAACAAGGCTTGTCCATCCCCCTGACTACTGCCCTTGCTGCTCATACATGGAAGCATCAATGACACTGCCAGGGGCAACCCTGCACATGCCAAGAGTTGTTACAGAGCTCTAGGAACAGGAAGGAAGCAAAGGACAGTGAGCAATAGGGACAGTTCCTCCAGCTGGAGACCCAGATGAAGGTCTCCGTCCCTCCAGTGAGGAGGAAGGACTGAGGCATATTAACACCTGGTCAGGTAGCTGGTGCCCCAGACAGGGCTTTGGCTGTTATGACCACTGGACCCTCCTGAAGGAAAAAGGATTGCCTGCAAGGGGCAAGATCCATCTGACAAAAAGGACAAAAGGATAAAGCAGGCACATCAGGGAAGGGTTGTCATCATCTGAAAAGAATCAAAGATGTGGAATGGCAGGGAAGAACTGTCTGGGGCACTGCATGATGGGGGAGGTTTTTTCACCTTCCCTGTGAAAGCAGCATGGGTGAGGTCTATCTCAAATGCCTGCATGCAAGCAAACTCATGCAGCATGGGAAACAAACAGGAGGATTTAAATCCTTAATCCCAGTTAAATCCTCACTGGGATTACAGAGAGATGGAAGAATAGGTTGCATGACTGGAGCCTTAGCATCTGAGTGCAGACTTTTCAGGACGATATGTGAAGAAAATGAGGAAGGGAGGCACTCAATGCCTTTGCATTGGCTGGAGTGCAGGCAGCTTTGGAATAGGGTAAGCGTAAGAGCAGCGACCAGAATGAGTGATAATGAGGTGGAAATCTTATAGAAAGTCTGATAAAGAAGAAGAATTTAGTTGAAGCCTTCTTTAGACAATTGGAAGAAAACCTCACAATTGCAGGTCACTTCACGATTTGCTTAAAGGGTAACAGGGCTGGGTACAAGCAATACAGAAGATTTCTAAAGTGTTTTGCAGAAAATTTATTGATGTACATGATTGATGAGTCAGGTAGGAGACATTGCACATTGCTTCAGCTTTTAGTCACAAATCACAGAGAACTGCTGAAGATGTGAAGGTCAAGAGCAATCTTGACTGCAGTGACCATGAGACTGTGGAGTTTAAAATCCTGAGAAAATTAAGGAAAATAGATAGTATGAAGCAAAAACAGATGCCTGTGGTACCTGTAACTTATAATTGCAATAATCAGGACAGCATGACTTTGCTTTAAACCCAATATAATCTGCTAAAATAGCGTAGTCAAGACGAGTATGTAAGTATTTTGTTAACTGTGGTGTAACCACATACAAGAGTTTAATGCAAGCATGTGGACACCAAAAGGGCAAGGATTTGCGTAGCTGCATGCAGAATAAACGGTAAAACATCAACAGTGAGAGAATTTGAAAGATAAAGAGCAAAAAACAAGGTAAGTGTAAGGGGCTGCAAATACACAGAACATTTTGTTGAATACAGAAGAAAGAAGACTGGCAAAAGCAGCAAGAAGACAAACAACATTGGAAGCACAGAAGTATGTTGGACAGCATATGCCTAACCCTTGTGAACTTTTGGATGTCATTGCTGTTAACCCTCAGTTAGCTGGGATGGAATTTTTGTGAACACAAATTTGTAAAGGGATACAAGGAAAAGAAGACAGAATAATCCCACCTTTGAAGTGCTTATTTCATAGAATCATAGAATCGTAGAATCATAGAATCAGTCATTAAGGTTGGAAAAGACCTCAAGGATCACCAAGTCCAACCATCAACCCACCTAACCCACTAAACCATGTCCCCAAGCACCACATCTACATGTTTCTTGAACACCTCCAGGGATGGTGACTCCACCACTTCCCTGGGAAGCCTGTTCCAATGTCTGATCACTCTTTCAGTGAAGAAATTTTTCCTAATATCTAGCCTAAACCTCCCCTGGTGCAACTTGAGGCCGTTTCCTCTTGTCCTGTCACTTGTTACTTTAGAGAAGAGGTCAGCACCCACCTCACTACAACCTCCTTTTAGGTACTTGTACAGAGTGATAAGGCCTCCCCTGAGCCTCCTCTTCTCTAGACTAAACAACCTCTTATTTCTCATTATCTATAAAGAAGCTTAGGTGTCAGCATCAGGTCATATAAATGACACCTTAAGGAATAATTGAATCTCAAAAGATACAGAAGGTTTGAGGAGAAAAGGGGACAAAGGAAGTTATAGGGTTAATTATACATATTGAATTTGAGATAGGGATATTTTCCATTCCAACCACAAAATCTCAAACAAAGCAGAACAAATCAAACCAAAACAACAACAAAAAACAAGCAAATAAAAATTGGGGAAGATCTGTTTGCTGTGGCTATTTTGTAAGAAAAGTTCTGTTCTTGCATATGGAAAGTGCATATGATATGTTGTTGTATATCAAACAGAGTATGGTTAACCTGTTGGTTAACCTGAAGAATCAGATCTAAAAGAACTAATGATGCCAAGTTCCTGAAAAGAATATTTGCATTTGAGGGAAACTGTAAACATTTCAAATCTCTTCAGAAGCTCATTTGGATTCATCAAACATTGGGCCTGTCAGGTAATCAGAGAAAGCAAGCAGACAAACAAACAGAAGTGTTAAAGTTAATTTCCTTCTTGAAAAACTGTTAGTTTTGACACAGTTATTGATTTTTCTGGCAATTGAGACACTGGAAGAGGTTGCCCAGAGAAGCTGTGGATGCCCTATCCCTGGAGGTGTTCAAGGTTAGGTTGGATGAGACTTTGAGCAACCTGGTCTAGTGAGAGGTGTCCCTGCCCAGAGCAGTGGGGGTTGGAACTAGATGATCTTTAAGGTCCCTTCCAACCCAAACCATTCTATGATTCTATGATTCTGTGAAATATTTAGCCACTCATCAAAATCCAGGGGAGGTCTCTGGTGTTGCGCAAATTGTTCCAATCACCTAGAGTCTTGCCCTGGGCTATCTCACCACTCTGTTCCTCACTCCAACAAGACAGAGTGAAGGACAGAGCAAACAACTGAGTTGTTAGCTTCCCCAAAGTGAAATCACGTAGGTCTAGAGTAGGAGTTCATTCTTTCTGAGCTGTATTTTATTCCTTTTTTTCTGATTAGAGTTTAGGCTTCAGCAGAGGCTGCATCATTTTTGTTATTTCTTTTTATTTTTAACTGCCTGTAATCTCTGTATCATTTTGACCTAGATCACTGTGTTCAGGTCACGAATGACTAGCTTCTCTGTTTCATCTTCCTGTTCTGTTCTGGCCTTAGCCCTTCAATATAGTTCATCCTGCATGATAATTTGTTAGTATGTGAGAAACCAGAAATAAACTATGGCTGTGACAAATGCTGTGTAGCAGAGTATTACCTTTTTACTAGGAAGCTGACACCACAAACAAGAATGAAAAACTTTTTTCAGCAAGCTGGCAACACTTCTGGTTTCTTTATGCTTTTATTATGAACCGTGAGAATGTAAAACTTGAATTATTATTCTGGACTTCAGGAAAAATGCCTACAGCCGTAATATCACACGTTAGCCAAAATTTCAAGGCACCATTTTAAATCATTCAGCTCTGACTGAGCCTATAAAACAGCTATGCTGGATGCATTGCATGCAGCTATGCTACATGCATTTTTCAGTGATGGACTGTCTGACCTAGGCATGTAGATGTAATACTTCTGAGACAGAACTTGCTTTTGAACAACTAAAAAAAAAAAAAAAAAAGAAGGAGAAGGACTTGGGGATACTGGTGGACAAAAAGTTGTCCATGAGCCAGAAATGTGCATTTGCAGCCCAGAATAGCAATGGTATCCTGGGCAGCATCAAAAGAAGCATGGCCAGCAGGTGGAGGAAGGTGATTGTGTCTCTCTACTGCCCTCTCATGAGATCCCACCTGGAGTACTGCATCCAGGTCTAGGGTCCCCAGTACAAAAAAAGACATGGATCTGCTCAAACAAGTCCAGAGGAAGGCCAGGAAAATTATCAGAGGGCTGGAAGACCCCTCTTATAAAGAAAAGCCAAGAGAGTTGGGGTTGTTCAGTCTGGAGAAGAGAAGGCTCTGGGGAGACCTTATTGTGGCCTTTCAGTGCTTGACTGGGGCTTATAAGAAAGACGGAGAGAGACTTTTTACTAGGATATGTAGTTACAGGACAAGGGGTAATGGTTTTAAGATGAAAGAAGGTAGATTTAGATTGGACATAAGGAAGAAATTTTTTACAAAGGGGGTGGTGAGACACTGGATCAGGTTGTCCAGAGAAGTTGTGGATGCCCCATTGTTGGAAGTATTCAAGGTGAGGCTGGATGGGGCTTTGAGCAATCTGGTATAGTGAAAGATCCCCCTGTCCATAGCAGGGGGCTTGGACTAGATGACCTTTAATGGTCTATTCCAACACAATCCATTCTGTCATTCTATGGATCTATGGTCTTGTGCATGCGATTTGCTGAAATCTGTTATTTTCCATAATATTTTACTTGAGGAAGTTCATACTGAAACAAGCTAAAATAAATAAATAAGTAAGTAGGAGTATAAAGATAATTAGTGAATGACATATCTGTTTCCATGTAATCTGGAAATTAAGCCAACTAGAAGAGCCTGAGGGGGAGCGGATTGGGAGGGTAAAAGAGTTCATACAGTCATTCTTCCATTGCAGTTTTGTTGCCTACATAATAAATGCTTTTGGGAAGCCTCTTAAAAAGAAATGGCATGTAACTGTGTGAAAATTAACATTATGTTTGTAGAGACTTCTCATCTAAAAGTGCCTCTTCTTCTGTTGTGTGTACATAGCACAGAAAGGTCAGAAGTACTGAGGGAGACTGGTGACTGAAATTCAAGGGTATCTTGGAAAAGGGAAAAGTTATTGCATCTGAATAAATGAACAGAAGATTTATGTAGAATTAATTAGAAGAAAGAATAAACAGAAGAAAAATATAAAAAAGCAGTAATATTAACATTTGTGTGCCCTTTTTTTTGCCTAGCTTTTTTGTCATCTGTCAGAATTTCTAGCAAAGTGATGTAGTGATGAACCTCTCCCTTATGACAGGTCTAAAAGTCTCCAGCAAACATAATTTCCATTAAAAAGACCAGATGCATAACAATAAAAGATTTTGCCTAAGAATGTAAAAATCTTTATAATTTCTATATATTAGCTTTCACCTCCAGAATTACATCTGAGGAAACATAATTGTATAACAAGAGTGTGAAAGGACTGTGAGATGTAAATATTTCAACTCGATCAGACAGAATAGAGATTGAAACATTCTGCTTGAAAGTCTGTTCATCCAAATCACTGCCTATTTAAAATAAGCATATTTTCAAGAAAAAAAAAAAAGGAAAAAATGCAAATTAAAAAAAAAGGAAAAATAAAGTGACATGAAGGACACTTGATAGGGACATATAATGTTCATTGAAACTTCTGAGAGCAGAGAACATGCTAGCTCACACTGTGAGGATGTCACAAGGTATCACAAAAAATCAAAGTGAAAGTCTCTTGGACATTCTTTTATTGCATAAGAAAAGCAATAAATGAGAGAACTTGTTGTAACCTATAATCCTGTAAAAGTAATATTTTTAGGAGTTTAGGAAACACTGAAAAGAAAAAGAAACTGAATAGCAATAACTTTCACAAATATCTAAAAGAAGTGTTCAGAGGACAAAAAACAGTACAATTAAAAGCTTAATAACAGGAGCAGCCATTTGTTTGCATGTTGCTCCTAAGATTTAACATGCATGAGAACTGTTGCCTGGTATAAAGAGAGAATCACATGTAACAGAGCATATGTAAAATACAAAATAAACTTCCTCTTGGTAGTCCAGACTGGCAGGTAGAAGCTTGCAGCACTATATAATGGAGGAGATAGGAGACATTTATAATTTACTGCTCAGTAATAAAAATGGAAAGATGAAGAACCCCTTAAGAAAACTCTTACAGCTTGAATTACTGTACTTCTTATAGGAAACGATGATGTGTAGCATTTCTCTTCAGACAAATAAGAGCAGTATCAGGCTGGACAGTGGTCATTTTTTATGCTTGCCTGTACCAAGTAGCATTCACATAGTAATTGGTCAAATGGTGGTCACTATTGTGCATAAGAAAATATTCAGCAGCATTCTTATATGGTCTTAGTTTAAGCCTAAGAACCAGCTCAGAGTGAATCTTGATGGAGTTCATAAAGTGTCCTTAGGGAGGAGTAAAACAAGACAATCTCTTTTTTTTTTTTTTTTTTTTTTTTTTTTGAGTGATTCAGGGACATCCTGAATTGTATGATTTGTTAGAATCCCTGTTATCATCTATATGATGACAGAAAACTCCTGACTGACCTATCTTTCATAAATTTGTCTTACCCTTTTCAAAGATTTACACTGTTCATATCTGCAAGACCTCTGGCAAAATGTACTAGAGGCAAATTATACAGGTGCTACACATGAAAAATGACTCACATTTGTTTTAAGCTTCAATCATGTAATACTCTCAAGTTCTTGCACTGTGTGATGTAACACACTGACTTCTGGTTCACTTTCTGTATAAAGTTACTGATTTTACAAGTGTGTATTGTATGCTTCAGACATGTCTCATTTTAACTGAAGAATCCTTTTCCAGTTGAAGAATACTCATCAAAATGTTGTTTGTTGCTACACTTTTGGGTTTTTTTGTTTGTATTCTTCTCCCTTTTTATTATTGAAATGACAAAAATCCTATGTAGTCAAGACAGAGGTTACGCATGTATTTGTTCAGATGCATAATAAACGTTTTTTGTTTTGTTCACTGTTCATTCAAAAATAATTTCTAGTATTCTGTTTGTCTCTTTGGTTATCACTTCATAGTTAACTGATGTTGTAAAAGAACTGTGTAGTCAATATCTTTTATAAGTTGCCAACATTTGTAAATGGCAGTCATGAGTATACATCAGAAACAAGGGGATAAAAGAATTGTATTATTTCCGGGGAATTAATCTGTGGCTATCGTAAGATTGCTTTTAAAAAAAAATCTTAGCCTGATGCAGAGCTTAAAGATAGTAGGAGTATGCTGTAGAAGTTTTTTCCAATCTTTTTGTTCTTTTTAAAATAATTGCTAATCTGAAAAAATAAATTCAGGCTTCAGATTTTAATTTGCAGTGCAACTGATATTTTTCTTTCAGCTAAATAATGAGTGAAATAAATTATTATCTACAAAAAGTCATATCTGTGGTCCACAGCTGTGATAATATTAGTTTCCCCAGGAACTGGTTAGATAGTGTGAAAATGTTTAAACATGTTGCCATGTATAATGTAATGTAAAAAGAAAAATAATAATTTTCTGAAATAGAAAAGTGAGATCTAATCTAATTTAAACACCTAACCTGCATGAAAACTGTAGCTGTCTTTTGAAATTGTATTGCTTTTAAATGTTTCCTTGATCTTCGCTATTTAACCAATGGAGACATTTAAAAAAAAATAAATAATGGGGAGGATCCTATTCACCTGACATTCTTACCAAAAATTAATCAGAGTTTTTTTTCTTTTGGAGGCTTACAAAGCTCTCTGCCCTTTTCTCTTGACTATATAGGCAATTTAGAGTAGAACCTGTTTCTTAGTTTTAAGTGTTCGCTAACAATGTGAATCATGGTTCAGCTCTTATTTTTTCAGGCCCCTTTAGCACAGTGGAAACATATATGGTGTCCCAGAATGTGAGCTTAATATCAGAGTGGCCTTTATCTTACTTAAATGTAAACATCCATATGAAGATGCTCATAGTTCATCCTACTTATCTTAGATGCAATTATTGTATTCTCTTATTAAAAAAAAGACCAAAATAAGTTATTTTTTTTTTCCCCCAGAGTGCCTTTATCAAATACAGACATCCAAATAAAGAGCAACTACAGATTAGTTTTTAGGCATTTATCGTGTGTTGAGAGATCCTACTACAAACTGTATGTGAAAATGAGTTCCTCTTTCCAAAGCTTAACTATTTAAAGATGGCCAGTCTCAACTAATTGCTCTGCTTTAGATTTTATTTTGTATTTCTATGTGCTAGGAAAAGAAATGGAACTCTTTGTATCAGTTGGTGCCACAATGTAATTTGGCTTCTTATGTAAGGTAGTTGTGATAAGTACTTACAGAGAAATTAAAACTGCCCACAGAGAATCCTACAGTTGCTGAGGGTATCTGATACAGCAGGCAATCAAAATTTAGGCACAAGCTAGGCAGACCAGAATGTTTATTTCTACTTTTAAAAAAGTTCTTACCAAATTACACATGTAGTTATATTTCATGTAGCAAAAATTACACATCTACCTAGCACTGAAGGTCTTTATTCTAGATAACATTCTGGTTTTTTAAGATTAGAATTTGTTTAGGAATTTTCATTAAGCACAAAAAAAATGATTACCATAAATGTGCCTTAGTGCTTGCATTGTGTATCTGTTTCTTATGACAATTAACAATCTTTCGATCCACAATTCTGATTCATTAAAAGACAGCTCAAACAGCACATAGCTTTCACATAGGAAAGTGCCAGTTTGTTCAGAGCCACATGTTGACATAGATTTGACAAGTGTATTTCTTTGAGCAGTTATACAAAATAATTGTTATTGCCACAGTGCTTTTATTGCACAGCTTCACCCCATTCCCATCTGATTTGTACTTCACAACTTAGTATATGTGCTGCTGACCTTTTCAGAAAACAGCAGAAAATTTGTTGCAAGATTATCAGATTCGCAGATTTATTTTTGACTGTGCCCTGGGTTATAGTTCCTGCATGCAACAAATAACTAAATGAATGGCAATCTCTCTTTACTTGTTTCTCTTTAACATTACAAGTAAATGTGAAGAAAAACTGCATTCCTTCCAAAAAAACCTTATCACTTTTCACTAGGTATACATATTTTAGGGTTTGTTTGTTTCATAGAAATAAACATATTACGTCACTGATTTCTGCTCCTCTATCCTTGAATACTATATCACCCTTTACTGTATTTTACAGTATTTACAGTAAATACATCACTCAATATTCAACAGAAGTTTACTAGTAAGTTTTGCATATAAAGACAGACTTCCTGCCATCAATATTGGGAATATTTAAAACGTGTTACTTTTAATTTTTAGAGACATTGTTGTTAAGTAATTCCAAATTTACTACCGATGTTACTTTTAATGTTTAGAGACACTGTTGTTAAGTAATTCCAAATTTACTACCGTAGGAACCAGCTTTCCCTTCCAGCTGACTTTTTTAGATGAGAGATGAGTATTTGTAGTTTTCCCAGGAGCAGTCCAGCTTACAGTAGAAGACCTTCCCGGAAATAGAGTATAAATCATAGAGGGATGAATTCCATAAGTCCTACTGAGATTTGGGGAAAGCACAAAATATCTGATTAGCAGTGAACAAATTGAGGGGGGAGGGATAGAAGATAATAAAAACAGAAAAGAAAAAAAAAAAAGACGAAGAAGAAATGCCTGAATTCTGTTAAGACCTGAATGTAATAGAAAAGTTGTTGTTAGCCAGATTTTTTATGGATCAATGTGAATATAATAGCAGCTAAGAGGGTAAAAACAATTTTTTAAAAAGACTGAAGAAAATTATAATCACAGATTTGACTGGTCTTCTGGTAATGATGCATTGCAGAGAAAAAACGGTTTGAAGAAAAGCTTTCACTGCAAAATTAAAAAAACCCTAGATGAACCCAAAGCTCCTCTGGAAGCTGAGGGGATCTTCCTGATGATTTGTTCCACGCCCCGGCACTAAGCATCCTTCAATGCCAGCTAAATCTTGAAAGGAGACCCATCATGCAAGCTTAGACTTTGTTTCTTTTTAACAAAACTCTGAGAAAGTGAAATTCAGACTTTGATATGTTTGACCCTTCACTGTCAACAGCCGCAGTGGATCTACACATTGTCCTTAGTGTGGCTTTAAATAGGCACAGTGAAAGAAAATAAACATTATTTTTATTCATTTATCTTATATCCAGATGAAGTGGGATATGACAGAGTATAATATCAAACCCTAAACCAAAATGTTAAGCATGGGCATCAGTAGTATAATATAAACCTTCTCCATTGTTTTGGAAGTCAGTGTGACCTTAACAGTTTGTAAACTGTCCTTAGATTATTAATATTTTCTTATTGTTATTTAATGGGACATTCAAATGACATATGAAAACTGTCAATAGTTTATTCACACACATTACAATGATCTCATATAGGAAAATTAAATAATTAAAGATGTGGAATTGTTGTCAAAGATTTGTGTTCTCTGCAACAGCTACAATAATCTTATGGAACATGTCATAAAAAGGTAATGCTGGGGCTGTTGCTGGCAATTGTCAGCAAACTAAAAATAAAACCTGCAAATATTACTGTCAGTTATATCCATTGCATCTTGTGTATGTTACTATAAATTGCATGATATCCCAAGATTTTTTCTCCATATTTTCAGCAGTTGGCAGAATAAAGATAGAGGGAGTATGTCAGTTCATTGATTAGGATGCTTACTCACTCTGAAAAGGCATTATGACAAAACAAACCCAGAAAACATAGGTTCTCATCAATATTGCTATTTATTGATTCCAAATAATAAATAGTTAAACACTTACATGTTTACACAGCAAGGCAAGTTTCTGCAAGTCTGATTCATTGTTTAAATGGTATTTCCCAGCCTGTTGGCCCAATCTGCTGAAGAAACAGGAAGAAGCATCCACATTGCAACCAGAAAGGAGGAGTTACCGTATTTTTCTTTAAGGACACTTGTGCAAACCATTTTTTCCTAAGGATGTCTGTTCACTGCCAGCCCTCTGTCTGTGTTTCCCACTATTGCTGTGGCATGGAGGGCACTGACAACACTGCACAGCTCCTCTGCAGGCCAGCTCCCCTCTTCAGGCTTGGAGGAACAGGGCAATTACTGCCCTAATTGAGAAACACTTGTTACTATGGCACTGTATTTGCACGCTCAAACTTCTGCATCACAATCTCAAACTTAGTGATTCTAGCTGAGACCGGTTTCTGAGGGGTTTTTTTGGCTCCTCAGCCAGGTCACAGATAGCAGATATCCTGCTCCCCTCCCAAACCTACTGCTGTGACACTCCAGAGGAAATGGGGTTCCTCTGGGGGAGCTCTTGCATGACTGCATGCAGCAAGTCAGCGGGAAATGGCAATATTTCAATACAAAATTTTATTCTATTTATATACTTGAGTGGATAATATCCAGCTCTTTTTTTCAGAGATGAAATTTACCCCGAAGTTATCAATACTCTCCTCTTATAGAGCACTGAAAACACACATGATTGAATTTATTTGTTTGTGTTCATATTTTCAAGGCTGCATTTTTCATAACTTATCCTTTATGGAAGAAAAAAAAAAAAAGAAAAAGAAAAATAATCATGTAAAGAAGCCCACATTCTTAGCTCCTTCTTCAATGAATAAAACTTTTTATTTTCCATGAACAGAATGTTTTACCTTTACTGTTTGAATCACACATTGCAAAATACAAAGGAAATAAATGGAAAATCAAGAGATATCATTTACTTTTTCTCCAGAGAGATGCACTAGTAAATAAAACTTCAAAATTTTTACCAAACTTCTGTTTGCACTTATATCTCTCTCCTGTTTGCATATTTTTTCTGTGCTAGAATATTTTTTACATGGCTTGCTTTTTTGTTTTTTTTTTCTTTTTTCCTTTTTCCTTTTTTCCTTTTCTATTGTCCGACATTGTCTTTTTTATCTTTTTTATTTTATTTTTTTTAAATAAGTCATATACCTTATCTACAATGATACAAAATATTCTGCACACTGAAGATTCAAATGGGAGGAAAGGAAGGATGGAAGGAATATGTCAATTTCTTTACATCACTGCTTTTTATGCTCTAGGAAAATGGTTTAACTCTAATATATTTTTATAAAAAATATCTTGGCTTCATCAAGGTAAAAAAACCTCAGTATTTGCAAAAAAAATATTACTTACATTTCTGTAACTAATTAGAAATCTTTGTTTATGCTAACATGTTCTTATATAATTTATCTCTCGAATGTCTGCAAAAGAAAAGATATTCAAATAAAAATCTAAATAAAAACAAATCTCCTAAACCAAGCAAAAATACAAATGGCAGAAAATTTTTCTCCATCTAGCCAAGATTTTAAAAATGAGATACCACAAGTCTGTGGTAAGGTTTTTTGTTCCTTGTCCATTTTTTTATAAATGTATTTTGTGTGCCAGTACAATACAGAACTGTACATCAGTACTAACATTGTTTTGATCAGATATTAATATGATGAAAATAATTCCTTGAATCTAGTGTTTATGGAAAATAATTAGAAATTATCATTAATGAATTTTTAATATATGCACAAACTTTGATCCTTGCAATGATCTCTTTTATCCATATCAGGTCCTCCTTTCTCTGTTATCCTTGATTTTGTTCTCCAGGAGTTTGAGGCTGCTAAGGATTACAAAGATTTATATTACCTGTAACATGTCTTAGTCTCAGACTATCTTTCTTAACATATGTTCAAATTCATGCCTTTCAAGCTTTCAGAAAAGGAAGGGCTTTACAGACTTAACTTACTAAGGGTGCCGTGAAACTCTCAGTTTCAGGCTTGGACCATTTTGCCTATGCATTCTGCTGGCTCTTCAAATAAATTTCAGACAAACACCATTTGGAGAGTAGAAACTAGACCTAATAGGATGGAGAGAATTGATTTCACAGTTTCCACCTCAGTTTTCCTTTTTGTTGTTATTGCTGTCTTTCAAGGCTCAGTTTTACTCTTCTGAATGCTCAGAGTATCTGAATCTCATGAGGTTTGAATATCTGTATCTCATGATGTTGCACAGAGCATGGTGAAATAATAGAAGCATAAGTGTGTCATGCAGCTTCCTTAGGGACCAAGAAGACTTAAAACAATGCTATGTTCCAGGTTTCTCAGGTTTACACCATTAATAGACTAATACAGTTTAGATTTTCAGTTCTAGCTCCACAGTTACCTTCATCTCAGCATTTAAAAAATGTCATGTGCTTTCTGGATTCAGAATATCATACAGCCTGACCATCTCTGATACAGATATGACATATATTCATCATGGTTCAGGTGAGGTGCCACTGATTTACCCGAATCTTCCAATTTTCACGTTTATGGCTGTTATCACTGAGCTCTGATTTATCAGTAGTCATATAATAGATGTGTGAAACCTGGTAAATTCCTTTACCTTCCTAGAAAATAGTTTTATCACTATGTAGAATGAAAGGTAACTTCTTTCTTACAGGTCATTGAAGCCTTCTAATCAAAGTTTTTCTTCCCATCTCTCTTTCTGCAAGAATAGAGTAATTCTGAGGAAAATCTGTATTTCTTCCCTGTGTAACCACATTCCTTAGAATGTTAGAAACAAAATAAAAGCTTCAAGTGAATGCACGAGCAGGCAAAGTTTAGTGAAAAAGTTACCTCTAATACCTTTTATTTGTTTTCTTCAGGAACACTGTGAATGCCAGATGTCAGAATAGCTAGCCTTGGAAAAAATCATTAAGAATGGATATCTTTTCTCACATTCCATCTAGTTTATACCTTCTGTTGTAGTGAACAGACTCACATACCTTATAATGCATCTCAACACCTTTTCATTGGCTTAACGTTACGTTTTCATAACCTCTTCACTAATAGCATCAGAAAGGCTACAACATTGCCAGAACTCAACTTTGCAAATACCTCACAGTGTTCGGAATTAATACATCCTGACTTCATAAATGTTATAACAGAATGCTTTATGATTAAACACCCACTTTATACACATTTCAGTCTAATAGGTTAATACATTACAAGGTTTATTACTTTATTATACCATTAGCTCAAAAAAACCCACAACACACAAAAAAAAACAAAAAACAAAAAAAAAAAAAACCAAAAAAAACAACATCATGTGTACTATCCTAAAGGTTTTTTTCCTCTTTTGCAAATAACAGCACTCTTAATTAGCTAGGCTTCTCCAGAGCTTATCTGCTTTCTGCTTACAGAAGTACGAGACCTTAATATAGACAAGAATTTTCATCCTATAATTGTTAGGTTTATAGCAGACTACTGTAGTGTAGCGCCCAGAATGATCTCTCCCCTCCCAGATGTCAATCTGAAGCTTGCTATTTTTTCTCTTTTGTTATCTAGATCACTGGAGAGTCCCCAGAACTCCACATGTTACTTGATAACTGCCAACATAATGTCAAAGATCGTAAAAAATGATCTAAGCAAACTCTACAAAGAGCTTCACTGAGCATCCAAAAGTCATCTAATGACAAAAAATATGCATTGCCTTTGGAGTTTGTAGCTGATACTTGAATATCTAGCTGCATAACTGCAAATGCATTCTCTTACTTCATCTCAAAATTTAAAAATATTCTTTCAATAATAAGGATGGTATTTAAAGGATGGATCTAAATAACTGACCTCCCTGAGCAGTAAAACAAACAAAGACTGCTCTCTCAGAACATTTTCTTTGGTGGCTGGATTTGCTGCTGTCTAGTGAGGTAAAAAGCTACCATGTTTTATTTTGGGAGTTTTGGAGTCAAATATGTGGAGCTCATTATGTAGTCTTAGCTCAGGTGGGTGGTCTTTACTTTAGCAGGCCTACAATTTTCATGTAAGAAGAAAATCACTGATCTTAACTTCTCTGCTTCTCTGCCAAATTATGCAAAATTGATTGTTAAGAATTTCCATTTCTCTAGGATATCCACTTAAATTCTGTGGCAAGTACAAGATTTCTTAAAAAAAAAAAAAGTAAAACATGACATACACAGCGTTAACATATACTGTGTTAAACCCACACCTCCAGGTCCTCTTGGTAGTGAAGAAGTTAACATACAATATCTTTTTATCAGTGCAGACTGAAAGCAATAATAGACAGTCTTAACAGTAAAGGTCTGTAATCCATATCATTTTTTGACTGAGGCTGTAGAGAGATATTGAAGGAATATGAAATGATTCTATCTCAATATTAGCATTGCTTATTCAGATCTGGTACAAAATAGCAGTTGGCTCCAGTTCTCATAACTGAAATACCCACAGAGAGGAAGATAAACTAATCTTCTTTTTTTTCTTTTTCTTTCTTTAACCCTGGTCAATGTCAAGGGATATTTCTGCTTCACTGCAAAATCTTTAAAACTTTAAATTATTTTCAAGATTTTTTTTGTATTTTATTCTACGTCTTCACATTATTCAAATGAACAAGCCAATAAACAAAACCCCAAAACACCCCACTAAAAGGCTGTGAGCACACAGAATAGTTATATGTGCATGGTAGACCACAGAATTAATCTAAAATATTTTTCTGAAGTTTTCCTAGAAACAATATCAACTTCCTGTCTATAACCATTGCACGTTCAGTTACAAAGAGCTATGTTGTTTCATTCCTGTCTTTGCATGTTTCTTTGAGTTTTGGTTTTGGTTTTTGTTGTTGTTTTGGTTGTTAAATTTGTAATTACTTTTGTCTATGCTCAGACACTAAATTAAGAATACAATACCAATTTACAAATAAGCATTTTGAAAAACAATAAATTATGTCATTTCCTTCATGTATAAATATATGATGAGGTTTTTTGTTATTAATTTTGAGGAAGGGACGAAAAGAGAAAGTTGGAAAAGATGAGGGAGTTTATGTCCTCTGCCTCGCTTAAAAAATAAAATAGAAGTTTAATTCCAATGAAATACTGTCAAATTAACAAAACAATGAAATTATAAATAATGAACATTTAAACATTAGCTACATTGAACTGTGAGCTGTCAGTTGCAGTCATCTGGCAGATTATTTTAAAACATATAAAGAAGATCTGTTATGTTTCAGTTTTTATAAGCTAGTAGCAGAGAGTTTATGTTTTCTGAGGCATATGATATAAACATAATGTGCTGGTTTTGTGTTTTGCCAGTCCTTTCTTGCCAGTGTCTATGGAAAACAAAAAAAGATGCTAGAAGTTTGTTTGGCACCTCTCAAGCCGTATAAGATTTAATGAGTTCTGGGGGAGCAAAAAAATGTAAACCCTTTTCTCACAGAGAACAAGCTGAACCTCATCATGAGGGGAGCATCAGTTCAGAGTGCACGGCAGGAAGCACAAATCTGAGGACAGGAAAAAAGATGGCCTGAATGAGTAAACAGGAAATTACAGGTAAGGTTCAGTCTTAATGAAGAACAATTTATTTCAAAAATGTAAGTTATGTAATTCTATCTGATATAATGCTGAATGGATGTGTGTGCATATATACATTTACTCAGACATCAACAATTTTATGTTTCTTTGTTTAGGCTGATCATACCATCTGAAAATGTTTAGTTCTTGTGCCTTATCTTCTTCTACTTTTACAGTTATTTAGCTATTAAGACAGCCAAGGAAACAACCATTCTTCCATTATGAAATGGAGGAATAATCAAATCAGATCAAAGTAAAACCTGTTCACACACTTGTTTCCTGACAGCAGATGTTACTGAACTTTTAAGAGAGAGAAAGATAGAAACTTGCCATAACAAATTGGGGAATAATTTTGTTGCCACAAAAGGGTTTTTTTCACCTCACCTTTAATGTTTCAGGTTGGTTTATGTTTTGTGTATGGTTGATTGAACGCAATATTTTCATTTGTTTCTTCTGTTTGTGTAAATTTACTGGTTTAGGTTTTTTTTAAAAAAATATTATTTAACAGTGATTGCCATTTCTGGACTAAAAAGGAGTAATCAGCCTTCCCTTGAATTTCATCCTCCTGAAGATCGCTTTATTCTCTTCTGTAGTAATTTTCACAGCTTTTCAAACAACAACAACAACAACAACAACAAAAAAGAAAGGTAAAGGAGCAATTACTTCTCATACTTCAAGATATAATCCACAAATGCTTCTAAAGCACAATATCTCTCAGGAAAAAATATCACAGCTGACATGTTATTAGTCTAAATAGATACAGTTTCTTGTTTCCTGATGAATTCAAAAAGATTTTCTTACATGAGAACTGTTAATAATTAAATAACAGACATAATAATGACAAGCTGGTACAAAATTGTTATGGCAGTTTGCATTAATTTTTGACAGCTGTGAAGTCCTCAGTCTATTTTGAAGGAGTGAGGGAAGAGAAACTACATTAAAAAAAAAAGAAAAAAAAAAAGAAAAGAAAAGAAAAGAAAAGAAAAGAAAAGAAAAGAAAAGAAAAGAAAAGGAGGGTAGGATTTGCCCAGGAATAAGAGAAAACAGCCAAGAGATTTTTACATCACCAGTATTTCCTTCCAGTCCCTGTAGGAGCAAAACAAAAAAGTGAAAATATTTTTCCAGTTTACACTGGGAATCAACTGCATTAGGAGCCTTGTGCTATTTTAATAAAGTTTAGGAAGATTGGCTTGCACAGAGAAGCATCATGATCTAGCCATTGCAAAGCTTTAACCTACATTAGTGTATGTAGCCAGAACTCTTTTCTATGCTCCTTACCTCCATTGCAGATATTGGACTAAGTTTGGGATTATTCTTTTCTTACCACTCTCTAAATTCTTTTCACAAAACAGAAGTTGATAAGATTTACAATGTAGGTATTGGTTTTACTTTTTCTACTGACATTAAAAAATATATGGTACATATGCCAAATAAACAACAATAAATGTCTTAGGACATTACTTATAGTACATCATTTAACCTCAGCTTTTGTTTCACGTACAGAAATAAAGTCCTATTGTTAAAAAAATATATTAACAAAACCACACACACAGACACACAGGACACTGATAGAGCTGGTCACACAGTCGGCCACAGACAAGGTGTTTCCTTCAACAGCACCCACGCGCAGAACACACACCAGATACAAGCCCAGACAGACATGTCCTCTCCTCCTCTTGGGATGGCAGAGGCAGAAGGTCACTCGTGCAGCACACACACCACATCTCCAGGTTCACAAGCACAAATACATTCATGAATCCCCCAAGCACTGGTATAGATCCTCTGTCTGCTTGGCACACCTGCCCAGATCCTGGCCCCTCTTACCTACCCTGATGCCCCCCAGCTCGCCATCTTGTTCAGCTTGAAATTTTCCAGTGTATACACAGGCACACCTCATGCATACCCAGTTTGGGGAGATACAGACACTCACACTCCCTCAGCAGCTGGCACCAGGCACCATGGTTGTGACCCATAGTCCCACTCTAGCCACCGGTGTTGAGCCCCTCACTTGCTTCACTCACCCTGGTCCCCCAGTAGCTGTTTTTTGGAGACACACACTGTATCTGCCCCCACTGGCTCCAGTAGCTGACACCAAAGGCTGGGTGCCCACACCCGTGGTCTGACTCAACACCAAATTTCACTCACACATATACTGGTCGCACCAGCAGCTGGCACTGGGGCCCTGCAGCACACACACACACACAGAGGTTAGAGTGAGATAGTTAAGAAAATAACTAATAAGAAGATATAAGAAGACAGAACAGACTGCACAGTTATCAGACAGCCATACTGACTAGCCCATTTTACACTGTCCCCTTTTTTACTGTCCCCTTTTGCATCCCTTTCTCTCTACCCTTGCTCTTTGTTCCTCCCTGCTCCCTGCTTCTTCTGCACAGTCCTTCATTTGTTTGCACACACCAATTAAATCAACATCCTGGATCCCCAGGTTGGCATCCTTATGAGCTGCAAAATCCATGCTGGCCCTCTCTGAAGTGATTCCTGCAGTTTGTTGACAGCCCCTCAATTCGTGTAACTACAGAGTTTCATCGTCTCCGTTGTTTGTCAGGTCTGTGTCTCTGTATGCTTTGTTTATTGCCTCCCACTTTTCCATATCACGCCATTTTTACACGGTCCTCAATCAGATGATCTTACTGACATCATGCTCACACACCACACACCTTTATCAATTGATATATATGACCAAGTTTGTTTCTTGTTATTGACTCTATTGTCAGGTTTTTACCTCTGTATGTTTTGCTTCTCCCTTTTCCTTATTATCCCATTTTGACAAGGTCCTCTATCAGATAGCCTTAAGGGATGAGATGCTCTTTCCTTATACACACTCTTACAAAAAACACATTTAAAGTTGTATTTTATATTACTGTACACATATGCTTTGTCTCACTTTTTATGTAACATGGCTTCACTGAGAGTGATAGATTTGTCTGGCAAAGACATCATTTCATTGACTGCCTCAAAAACATAAGTACTATATAACCACAAGCAAAACTTTTTGTTAGTTAACATCAACCTGATGCCACTGGTACAGCTTCCAGTGGACTTCATGCACTGGGAAAACTCTGTCTACAGTTTTTTGTGTTTTTTTTTTTTTTTCATATAATTATTCCCATGATATTTCATGTGCAGATGAAATTGTAATTTCCCTGGTTTTTCCATGGCTTTCTCATTATTTTTCTTATAGTCATTTCAGATGACCAGAATAATCAATAAATGCTACTGAACCTGCCATGCAAACCTACAAGGTAAATGATCAAGCACATCCTAAACCCGAAGGCAATGTGCACTGGAGTTTGATTAGGGCTAAAAGTGTGACCAACTCAGGAATTAGAATTGACTACTCTTCTGTCCCAGTATCAAGAATCCCCAACTAACATTTATGCAAACCCAATGTATTTATGAAGAGGAGGTCCATGACCCTAAGCATTATCTGTTTTATTTTAAACACCAATGCACATCAATACTATGAATTATTCAGGATATACCGAATTTAAAATGTGTGACTTGGGTCAGACTCCAAGATCACTATGTTTAAAATTCAGACAGAAGCAGTGCTTGAGGGGATTGTAGGAGAAAGGGATAACCTCCGGATTAATGAATGTATTACTAAGGATTTTATCATCATCTTTTTTTGTACATTCTGATCACAGCAACATGATAAGCACTGAAGTTAAACAGGCTCAAAATGAAGCCTTCTCCTAACTTAAGAAAAATTCTGTATGCTATTCAGAGAGATGATCAGTCCTCCTATTTTCCCTTGAATTTAACATAACTTAACAGTGACTTATAGATCAATATGGTTTAAGCTCCCTCATTCCCCAACAGCTTTTAGTTAGAAGGACACTTAGAGATTTATAATTAGGAAGCTAAATGGCTCAAGAAACGTATTTGTTAAAATTATATATTTTAAACAGCCACCATCAAACTCAATAGTCTTAATACCATTTAAAAATCCTAGTAAATCTGGCAACTAGTTGAATATATTTGTAGCAAATTAGTCTGTTCTTGATAATTTTTCTCTCTCTCTCTTTTTTTTTCTTTTTTTTTCTTTTTTTTTTTTTTAAATCTAATTGTTTGAAGAAATGTAAGTTGTCCTGAATTTTCAAAATATAATAGGAGGGCATACTTGGATGGTACGCTCATTACAATATCCTTGAATAGTATTTTTCCTTTAGACCAACATTAAAAAAATCTTAAATGTCATTCAAACATAAGCTTTCTTTCCATCACAAACTTGGAAAGCAAATGAAAAAGAGATTATATTGTGAATTCAGTGCTGATAGCTGTCTAATAAATCACGGTCTCCTCTGCAACAAGGTTTTCTAAATTCTGTCAAACTTTTTTGACACTATTTTTGTGTGTCTGTTATCGTGGAAATATTTTTTAGATCCTAATAGATTTTCTAGTCACAGCCTGAACAAAATCTGATGGATAGTTACAGTGCTTAAGAAACAAACTCTGAGGCTAGTCTCCTAGCAAAGGAGAGAGAAGACTAAGTCTAAACTAACACACCAAGAACTGCTTCTGCACCACACTGTCAACAACTAAGTGTGCACAACAGTAATTTATTCCCTTCATATAAAGAGAGGACATGAAAACATGACTTGCTTCTATCCTGATACACTTTGAGGAGAAAAGCAAAACAGACCTAAATCCCCACTGTGAAGAATCAGGGACCTAAAACTTGAGTTATGCCTCAGTAAACAGAACTGATATGGTCAAGATTACATTAGAAGTCTTCAGAAAGGAATTTTACAAAACAAAATCCTTTGAAGTAACTCTGGGTGGGGCAGTGGGTTATCCAGATTATGTGTTAATAGTAAAATGCACATAATTTAAGTATGGATTGTAAAGCACTCACTTAGAATACGGAAATGTTGTGTGAGAACCAAAAGACCAGAAATTTACTTCCTATTAATCCAGAGTAAGAATATTCTCAGAACAGGTATTTCCACTTCAGAGGTAGATCACTATGTTTAATTTTCCATGAGAAAGATTATTGGTTTATTCCAAGAAAAGATGCATTCTGTGCATCTTAATATTTTGACATGTAGCATAACTGTTGCTTTCAGGTTATCCAATAATTTTCCCTTGAATTGTATTTCAATACCCAGCAAAACTACCATTTTCAGTGTTCCTGTTTGACAATGATAATCTCACTATAAGCATTCTCTTAGATTCCTGAATAACAAATTTATTAGATTTTTCTCATAGTCTAATAGATATATACTATACTTTCAATGTATTTCACTTTCTTTTGTAACTAAAATCTGCCATTACATGATTTATTACATTCTTCTCTTTTATATCTGATTCTTTTTATAAAAGATATAGATAGGCATGATAGCACTGTTTTTAAAATTATATTCTATTACTATGTAAAAAATGTCATGTTAAAAATTTTCTTCTTGCTGCTACACTTTCACTTAAGCTAAAAAAAACTAGGCAAAGTGATTCTTTGATAAACAGCACACGAGTCAAATGCATACATGCATTAGTGAGATATATTGTGAAGGGTTCTATGGCAGCTCCACTTAATTAAAATTACTTATGTCTGAGAATATAATCTGTATGATGCTTACGAGTACATAAAATATAGCTCAAATTAACAAGATATTTTGAATTCCGTCCTACATTTTTGGAAACTCATCCAAAGCTTATTGGATCATTCCCTAATTACTAACAAAGCACTTTTCATTAAGGGTAAGTCAATTTATTTGTATGAGAATTTGTTAACGGGACCTGATTTTTATAGATCTTGCATACATCTAGATCTGGCAAACAACATTTGAAACTGTAAGATTTCAAACACAGAGTTTAAAAAAGAGTTTATCTTTTTTTACTTTGGTCAGACTCCTAGCACAAAAAAAAAAAAAAGGAAATGAGAACATTTCATTTTCTTTGAGCTTCTGGAATTTCACATAATGCTTTTTGCTTGCTGTTGCTTGTTATAAGACTCCTAGTACTCACAAACTGTTTGAATTTTGTGAACTTTACCTCCTTTCTACTGATAAAAACCTTCCCATCTTGTAAATATTAACCATATGTTTATTTTTATTAAAATGCAGATTTTTAAAGAAGTGTAGCACTCAGATTTAGAAGAAAGAACAAAAAATAAATAAACATACTTTTTTTTTTTACTTCTTATTTAGGCAGATAAGTAGAACATGTGACTAGTGAGCAAATGAAGTTCCTGCTGTCCCAAGGCAAGAATAACTGAAAATACTGTAAGAAAAGAAGAAAAAAAAATATTGGGTAGTATGATATTCCTTGTCTTCCCTGTTAATTTATAAATTAATCCTCAGTCAACAAAAGGTAGTTACCTAGAAAATATAAATGAAGAAAAACAGTTATTTGTAAGTTACATTTCTGACCAGGAATGATGTCTGAACCAGCCTTTTAAGGAAGAAAGGTAGTTACAGGAAACTGAGAAGTTCTTTTAATTAGGCTTCTAAATCTGAGAAATTAGATAAAAATATTATGCAATGATTATGTAATGACAGGATCAGAGCTTGGTGTCTCAAGAGGACTCTCCCAAGACTTTGAACTTTGATTCAGGCAATGTATACTTTTTTAAAAAATTAACCTTTGTATCAGTCACTAAATATAATTTTTTATCTTTATTTATCCAAAGGTAAGGAGAGACATGAGGAACGGGTAAATGGCAGATAGAAAAAAGACTGCAAAACCCAACAAAAAAAAAACCCCAAACCCACCAACCTGCAAAGTTATAGAATTTCATCATACTGTGTCCTGGTTTCAGCTGAGACAGAGTTAACATTCTTCATAGTAGTTAGTGTGAGGTTGTGTTTTGGATTTGTGCTAAGAAGGCTGATAACATACTGATGGTTTTAGTTGTTGCTGCCAGGACAGTCAAGGACTTTTCAGCTTCTCTGTGCCAGTGTCTGTAGGTGCAGGAGAAGCTGTGAGGGAGCACAGCCCCAATTACTAGCCTAGGACTTGACATTAGGTTTAGGATTGAGACCCAAAGTGGCCAATAGTCTATTCTATATCATGCACGCCATGCCCAGTATATAGGTGAGGATCTGTTTGGAAGTTATCTCTTTTTCAGGGTCAGCTCTAACTGGGTGGTCCCTCTCCCAGGGTTGTCTCCCTCCCTTGGTCATCTCTCAGACACCTGGGCTCTTACCTGTTTTCTGGAATTGCAGTTTTGTGACTCTCCCTGCTCCAGGATCGTTAGCTTGGATTGGGCTGAGCCTTAGTCATTGGGCGGTGACCAGTATCACTGTGTATCACTCATTTATATGTTTGTATATTTTACTATTATTATAATAATTATTTTCACTATTATTGTAGTTTAGTTATTAAATTGTTGTCATCTCAATCCACACGTCTCTCTTCCCTTCATCCCTTTAATTCTCACCCTCATCCCCAGAAGAGGGGAGAGTGAGTGGGTGTTGTGTAAAGCTACAACATGCTGTTAACTTTCTAATATAGAAGTAATTTGGTAAGGATTATAAAGTATGTTGTTGCACAAATGCTGTATAACATTGATACAGTGGGTAATCCAGTTTATGGCTACCGGCTAGTGACAGAAACATCAAGGTACTGGCTTGCTAACAGAAGTGAATAGCACACTCGGTTAAGTTACAGATGGTAGGAGCAGAGACACTCTCTCAGGCAGCATAATTCATTTTAGTCATTAAAACATTAGTAACGACATTTTTAGGTGGATTACTTTAATGTATAGGCACAGCTAGCAAGGTTCACATTAAACATGCCCCATGATACCTTGTACTTTCTGACAGCAGATTGGATTTCCCAGCAGTTCTATATGCTCTTGTGGTAACCATCCATGCAGAAAGCACAGCTGTTGGTGGTCAGCTTAGAAATTCAAATGTTATACTTGAAAATGAGGACAGTATGACTTTTTCATCAGGGCATCTCAAAAAGTCTATAATGGAAGCAACAGAGCCCCAATACAAGAAGGCATAATTCATGTATTTTATGCTGTTGTCATTGAAGTGTTCTGTTGAATAAGCATCAGCACAAACATGAGTTTTTCTGTGAATGGGACACCCTCTAAACTGAATTTATTTTAGTTGTAAGCAAGTTCTTTTGAAATTAATCAGTTGAGTCACATGTTACCTTAGCTTTTGACGTTTAAAATTACCAGCAGCTGCTACTAGGGCACTGACCAAAACAAGTCAGCATGGAATAAGAACAGAATTGTAACAAAGACAGTCTAATAACCTTATCAGAAATTGCAGATACACAGTTGGAGAGTCATTGCGAACTCAGTGGTGAGAAATTCAAAGACCTTTAACAGATGAAAATACCTCAGCTTAAAAATGTTCACAGTAAAAAATTGATTACTTCTTGGAAAAAAATAAGTCTAAAGCACACTTCACCTGTAACAGTCGGTAACACTGAGGGAATTCAGTAGTTTAAATATTTTTCAAACACTGTTCTCTCAAACTGTTTCAAAAATAAAATAAAATTTAAAAAAAAAAGACAAAAATCTATGCCTGAGTGTATATCATGTTTTGTTAAACACTTTTTAGTGAGTGACCCATGCCCAAAACAACAACAAAGAACTTAATTACAGTGACATCTATATGGTGGTAGTCAAAAAAAAACAAAAAAAAAGCTTCACAAATTTATCTTCTTCCACTTATGCTAACAACCAAAGATGAAGTACAGAAAAATCACTGTAACAAGCCCAGAGCAAAGCTCCCCATTCTTGTGTGTGTGAAAATCCCATCATACTAAAGAATATTGATACACTTTACATGTTCTTTTCCATTATGGTTCTGGGTTTGGTTTTTTGTTTGTTTGTTTGTTAGTTTTGGGGTTTTTTTTTCCTTGTAAATCTGTCCTACAAGATGTCACCACTTCACCAGGAAAACTAGAGTTTCAGTTATCCCTGTTAAACAGTCTGTAAGTACTTCATTATTACATTAGAATATTAATATGTAACTTAGACAAACACCTATCTGTCTTAGACAACTGCTTAGCAATTATTTGCTATTGAGAAATCAGGGAAAACAAAAAAATACTACAGAAGCATACTACATACTGTACATTTCAGGAAACTGTTATTCTGGAGATAACATAGCACATTGGATGAAGGGCATGGCTTCTGTTTACAAATTCAAAATTTGCCCTGAGATCCTGCATAATGAGTCATAACAGTAATAACTCTGTAATGTTTAAGTATCTGGTACCATATATATGAAACATATTGCAATGAACTTTTTACTGAAATGTTCCTCTGTACTGATTCCATAAGAACTTTATAGCAGGATGACAATAATACTTGTCACTGATAAACTGATTACAAAATGCTTCCTTTAAAGTTAAAAAATAAAAACATACAAAATGAAAACATTAAAATCATTACATGTCCACTTTTCATGGGTACTTGCTCAAAAAATAAAATTAATAACATATTAATAGCTCCAAATGATTGCAGAACAAAATTTGGCTTCATCACTTGTCAAAGCTATCAACAATTCGTATTAGTGTTTTACTCCAAAGCTCTTTCATTAACAGAAAATGGGGAACGGAATAATGTTTGGTTTTTGTTTTTTTTTTTTTCAAACTTCCATAAAGTAATCCAATACTTAGGCTTGGGAAGCATGCAACTAGGACGAGGCAAAGGAAGGCAAAATTGTTAATGAGCATGTTAATAATCTTCACAGTACATTTGTTGACTTTTTTTTTTTTTAGTACTACATACATTGTTTTACATTTTTGAACTGTAGTGGATTTTAGTTTGGTTTGGTTTTTTCTTTTGTTTGTTTGTTTTTTGTTTTTTCCTGAAACATTTGAGACAAATTCGAATGTGAGAAGTGAAACATATTCTCCACTACCATACTAAAAGTACAAAGATAATTTTCAGTATGAAAACTCCTAAGCATATTTTTAAAGAATGAGGTAATAAGCCAACTTCTAAGTGTTGTAAAGACTTATGTCAATTCCTCACACAGTAAATTGCACACTTAGTAATGTACTCATTCCCTCTGATTGAACAAAGGTAAAAAGTTTCTGCTTATCAGTCATCAGTTGCTAGCCTCCTTCAAGCAAATAGGAGGATATCTTATCCACATGTATAAGTTGGAAGGAAGGGAATTAAGAAAATGGAGCCAGACTCTTCTCATTTTTTTTCTTCTTTTTTTTTTTTTTTTTTTTTTTTACTATGAGGGTGACCACACACTGGCATGGGTTGCCCATAGAGGTAGTGGTGTCTCCATCCCTAGAAATATTCAAAAGCCAACATGACACAGACCCGGGTAGCCTGCTGTAGCTGGCCCTGTTTTGAACAGTGGAGTAGGAGTGGATGATCTCCAGAGGCGCTTTTTCACCTCAACTATTCTGTTGCTGTTTTTATGTAAAATTGCTCCTGTCACAGAAAGTATATTTTCGGTAATGAAAAGAAAAAAAAACCTACAGATTTCAATGTTTCAACATAATTAATAACAACCATGATAAAGAATAATAAAGAAAAAAAATAACAGCTGAAATACTGAAGGATCCTGAAAGAATTTACAAATTCAAATATCTATTACATTACTGTTAAATTAGCAAGCACAATTTTCTGTAAAGCGATGCTACAGTCATCATGCAGACTCAGCGAAAGAGGCAGATGTTCTTTAGTACTATTATTGTTGTTAGTACTATTATTACATCATAATTTGCCAGGCAATGCACTGACAAACTGGAAGGCATCATTCTCACTAGAAATTTGGCTATGATTCTAATTACCTGGAGTAACAGCATAAAAATAAATATTTCTAGAAATACTATCAAAACTCTAAAATGTCAAGAAACTAGAGAATTTGGAGTTGAAGATGGGTTTTTAAAGTTGGATTTTAGAATGTGTTATGTATTTCTAGATAGTTTCTAGAATGACATTTTTCAGATAGAAAAAAATCTGTTTATTCAAAGAAATATGCCTTATTATATTATCTTTTTTTTTCATTAGAATCATCTTACTAGGTGAAATTCAATATTTATTTTAGTGCATAATACCATCTAGGTTAGTATGTGCATTACTAGGAAGAAGAATATTACATTATGGACATTGTCTTGAGACTAGCCAAGACAGGTTGTGTTTTGAAACCACAAATTTTGCAGGTGCAAATAAACGCAGGCAGTTTTATGCCAAGTCTTATTTATAAACATAATTCCGGTAATTTAGTAATTTATACAACTGAATGCACCTGTAAGCCAGGTATTTAGCTATCCAAGTCAGATTAACTGCATCTATAAATAATTTCACACATAATTACGATCAACCGTGCAACCAGAGGTAAAAAAAAAAAAAAATCCCCATTTTATGTTATCCAGCTCCTGCATACATATATGGAAACAGAAGTACAGATACAAACAACATTTATTTGTCTTAACCTGGCCTATCCCAAAATCTCAAAATTAATCGTATGAGCTATGTATGATATACAGCAAAAATTAAAATTTTCCTAATTCAAAAATAAATAGAAGATTTTTGCTTATGGAAAATAAAGTACTTTGTAAAAAAAAAAAAAAGGTACCGTGGAACTGCTGAATTGTATTATTTTTAGAAAACTAAAATGGATAAAATATTATTTATTTTATTACATTATGTTAGATATTACAGTGTGATAAAAACATTTTAGAATTCTTACTAGATTGCTAAGGTTTAAGGTCTTGGATGTCACCTTGTGCCTGAACTTTGCTTAGGTGGCCCAGATTTCACACATCTAACTTTCAGAACCTTTCTCAGGATGATCTTTGGAACCTTAGTGGCTAGGAAAGCATTTGCTATGGCTAGCTTTATCCATCTAAAAGTAATGTACTTCATTTAAGAAGAAAGACAATGGACAGAGATGTGCATTTTCAGAGAGCCACTCATCTTCCCCTAAAATTGGAATGAATTCTCGAGATTTCTGTGTTTTTACTTGACTCTAGCAGGAATTTAAGGCAATTGATGGAATATTCACAAAAGTCTAATGTTGCTTTTAAGAATTTAAGCATCACTCAGAATAATCCCTTTAGTCAATGAAAAGACATGGTTTTATCCCGAAGATGATTCATAGCAGAAACCTAATTTTGTACCCTCCAAGTATTAGTCTGGACCAGCCTATTCTTCTCTAGTAGCTCTGCGTGAACCAAGGTGAACTCTATATGAACTATTCTTTCTGGGCTAGTCTTAGAGGACCTTCTTCCCTAGGTCATGAATGACTTCCTGCAACCCAACTCCAGGTGCTTTGGTCAGATATCTGAAGTCTGGTGAGCTGAAGCCAGGATCTTGCAGATTTGTAATACCTGTCCATTTGACATCTCAATTCTGAAAGTAAAGTAACAATGCATCATATGATTTAGTTCTTCTGATGCCTTGCTCACTCTTTAACTATGACAAAAGTCGAAGACTTAGCCTGAACATTTATGTACGCTACAGCAATCTAACCATTTACATGATTCTATATATCTGTATCAGATGTTACTGACAATACTTTGCTTACATAAGAAAAACGTGAAATATTGTCACACATTGTAAGCTAATAAGCAGAGTGAATTGAAGAACCATGGAAATGTCCTGAAATATTTATAGAATATGTGTTAATTGATATTCAGTGGTGCTTCACAAGTAATTATGTACTTGTAATTAAGGTCTGTCTGAGTTCTGTATGTCCAAATTAAAAATATTAGTTCCACTTTAAGAGAACCTAATCTTTGTAGATCCACTCTTACAACAGTTTAAGAAAACAAATAGATTTAGTAAACAAATAACCACGTCACTTATTTGTTAAAGCTGCTGTACAATTTTACACTAGCTAGCATCTGATTCACAATTTTTGAGCTACTTATAAATCTTGTAGTTAAAGGAATACCACATAGCAAGGCACAGGAGTGATGCAAGGTAGTTTCAAGAAAACCACAATCTAACACCCATGACCTGTTTGGTTTCAAGGGTAAAGAACAGATTTAGATTTGATCTGCCAACAGAATTCAGTGAGTGATGCTGAAGCTTAGTCACAGTACAGTTAAATTCCTCAAGTAATAACTGGATTACCAGTGCTGCTTTTCTCTTCCTCCACCAAGTGCTATCCCAAAAGGAAAAGAAAAAACCTACTAACTCCTAATGTTTTTAATGTGTTGAACATGCATTAAATTAGATTGTAGTGAAGCTAAAATAACTGTTACATTACGGATCTTATGTATTTATGAGATAAAATAACCCTACCATTTTTTGAATGCTGTAACATGACTTTAAATGGCTTTAAATAGGGATCCTAAAGTCTTCTCTCCTTCCTTTGGAAGTCTCAGTGAAGATTCAGTACATCTTAGGGTAGGAATTAGACATAGACACCAAAACGGTCTTTCTAGTTGTATAACCTGCAATGGAGGTAAACGAAATGTACCAGGACTGTTCTCCCAAAACTACAATGATGCATCTTGATAGGAGAAAGTATTTTCTCATGCTGACAATGTGCCAGTTGTCTTCCATTTGAGAAACAGGTAAGATTTGACGGCAAGTGTAATTTGTTTCTTCTATAGTAACTGATGTCTTGAACTGTGGAGATATCTGTTTCTGATAGCTATAGATTACTACACACATATAAAGGGCTATTTTACTGTCTTGAATAAATATTTCACGAAAACAAAAGTGTACGAAATCAACTGAGGCAAAGTTTTGACAGTTTACCCTCTTTTGCACCTGATAATGCTAAAGGAAAACATAAGAAATATCTGTTTCTGTAAAAGTTGATGGAAAGGGAAATAATATTTCATGCTAAATAATTCACTGTATTGCCCAATTCTGCATAATAAAACGAAGAGTGTATACCATAAATAAATCATCATTAAGCTTAAAGATGTGTAATGCAAGTTTTTATTATCTTGTTAATCTGATGGTATTTCAGAACTAAATGCAATATTTCATTTATGATCCTGTATTCACGGAACTGTGAGGCTGAAGCTTCACACTATGGCACATTGTACTTTTCAAGATCTTTTAAAGAACTCACCTATTGAAAATTATTTCTGTTAACTGCCTGATTGTTATTTTTTAAATTACTGTAAGATGATTAACTTGGGTATGGCAGAGAGACACTCGTAAGGTTTGAACATGCTTATATTTATTTCTCAGTGTGATGTAAGTTTTTCATTATAGCATGTAAGGATTACAGTGATCTGATTTTGATTTTGCTGAGCTTTCTAATCTAATTAATTTACCAAGAAAGAAATGACAAAAAAAGAATTGAAGAACAATTATTTGATAATTAATGTAAGTTGCCCAAAACACACGAGGTGGCACAGATCTCCACTAACTTTTCCTACCTCTAAACTCAAGCAAGTAGTTTGTGTTCTAATTTTTCTAACTATATAGGGGTATTCTTAACAGGTCTACACGGAGAAAACCATGGAGCAGGGGGAACTTCTAGTACTTACAGGAGCCATCATTGTAGCCCTTCCCCTGCTCCCAGAAAAACCCATCACACAAAACCACGACAGAAGTCAAGACAAGCAAGACAACCCCTTTCTCAGCGATGCCAAAATCCTTCTGCATAATGTATGAGGTGTTTAGTTTTGAGCTCTTCTTGGAGGATATTCAATTTCCAGGTGAAATCTAAGACCCATAATTTTTTGTATTACCACACTAAATTTGCAAGTACAAATAGTTCATCCCAGATCAAATGCTGTTTCAAAACGAAGGATGCCTACATCTGATGTCAGTGTTGCAAAGTGCCTGACTACACTTAACACTGTCATGTGCAGCCGGATCATTTGTCTGAGCTAGCTGTAATAGAACAGCTAGAAGAATTCAGTATTCGGAACAGTGCTGAATGCAACACAGGTATTTTAAATAATGTTAATGTTGCAGTTAGCTTTGTTTAATTTTGTTTTGGTTTTCAATAGCTAGTTGGTATATATGAATATATGAACACTGTATTAAAATAAAAAACAGAAATTATGATGGCCAGTTAAAATCTCTATGCAAACCATCTATGTCGTAACAAAATTGTCTTAAGGGATCATTTTATTCATGACTGAAACCAGACAACTTACAGTGAAGAAAGGTGAAGTTCACAAAGGATGAAATCAAAAGTATTCACGTCCCATGTTCTATGCATTAATCCACATAAAAAAATTACTACATCTTTTCTACCTTTTTTAAAAATATTTTTTTTTTATTTCTTGAAATACTTGTGAATTTTCCAGTTAAGTAATGTTATACTGGAAAATGGGTATTGTTTGAAATTCTAGCCTTGCAGAAAATTGTACATGAACTTTTAAAGAGATTAAATTTTTTGGAAAAGACAAAAATTTTTACCTACACTCAGGGCAGCCAGTGATACTGAAGATGGGTCTCTCACTTTGTTTTTCAATCAGAAAGCCACTATTCAAATTTCTTCTGCATGACTTAAACAAATGATTTAAACATATTCACTATTCCATCTGTCCTGTCATGTAGAGTACTTGATTCTGTCCTCCTGCAACTGTTCTCAGTGACATATCTCTGTGATAAACTACACATTGTTGAGACAAATTTGAGCCATCATCTTAAAATTCTTTGAGGAATTCCTTAATCTCTGGGATAACCTACGAAGCTTTTTCTTTGTTTTGTTTCATTTTATTTTGTCTGGCAGATTTTTATCACCTCTGTTAGCTAAATGAATATTTCATTAGTTGTCCCACCACCAACAGAAGTCTCTGAGAGGCACATTCCAGTGCTTTCAGCATTATCCTGGTTTGATGGAGACATGTTCAAACTGATTCTTAGTCAGAATTTGCAAGAAAAGGAGCTTCAACAATGAACACTTGCATGTCAGATGACTTATATACAAGAGCTGGTCCTCTAGTGTTAGCTCTGACACAGCTACTGCATGTCGTGGGTAGTATAGAAGAAATAACAGGCAGATTTTTGTAATGGCATCATGAAAACATGTCTCAGTCCTCCACAGGCAACTAAACACGATTCTTTTCACCTAACTTCAGATGTCTGCATATAGGATTAGTCTTCTTTAATAGTCAGTGGGAAAACCAGACACTTTCATCTGTCCAATTTTATAAGTTTACCTTGAGATGAGAGGATTCATGAACTAAACATGACTATATTTTTCCACAGATTTTAAAAGAAGTCTAGACAACTAGTTCAAAAAAATTCCACACGTACACCTATACCTGATCAGCTAAATACAATTTCCAGAAAATATCGCGTGTTCCAGTGAAGTTGTCTTAGTAACTTGGGGAATTTGTCTTACTGTCATGGAAAGTACATTGCTTTTCATTGCAGGAGTTAGTACAGGCTGAAATACTATTCTTAAGGTCAAGTTAATGAATAATATTTTCTGTGACATACTCTGTGAGACAATTCCTGAAATCTTAGCTGCCAAGACTTCTTCATTCATGCTGTCCCAGTTTGTTATATCTATCTCATTGAATTTGATCTTCATGTTTATGGGCTGTGATGTCTTTTGTCCTAACAGAATAAAATTCACCCAAGTCATAAACTAGATAAGGTTCTACCCATAACTTATAGTCAGTTTACTTAATAATTCCGTAGGATGAGCCATACGGTCAAGGAAAAATATTTCTTAAGACAAACCCAGTAATACAATTTCAGGTGAAAAAAAAAAAAAAAAAAAAGAAAAAGAGGAAGAAGAACCTTTCAGCAACATGTGAAGGATTGCAAAGATTGGCTTGATATGCCAGAAAATATTCACACTTATGAGGAAACAAACTAGGGGCACTATGATTACTTCTGAATCTCACATGGCACAGCCACTGACAGGTGGCTAACAGTGTTAACAAGAGCAACAGCAGTGCACAGCTACATCGATGACTACCTCTGACATTCAGGATACTAATTGGATGTTAATATCTCAAGTAGACTCTTCTCCTCTGACCCTGACGCAACATTTACAGCCATTACCCACACCTGCCCTTCATTTTCTGTCCTTGTTATGCCCTGACCTTTCTGTCTGTGTCAGCATTCAGTCTGCCTGCTACATCACCTTTTCTGGCTCCCTATGGATTGAACAATCCTTTTTGTCATTTGGAAATAAAATTATCTCAAAATATTTCTACATTCAGAATCTAACCATTATTCCATGGGTCTGTAATACACATTGGCAGGAATTTTATATAGCCATAGTTCTAAATTTCTCAGTCATTTAAAGGCATTTAGCCTGTCACTTCCTTAGCAACTTATTGCATTGAATTCAGCTTTTAGGTAGATCTGCCAAACGCAATCTAGTTAATAAACTGTTTAGTGAATATTACCTTTTTTTCTCTTCTGATTTTACTTGAGTTCTAAGCTTATTAGTAATTTTTTTTATTTTTCCTTGTAACTAAACAGCATTAGAAAGCAAGTTTCTTAAAAACAGCTCCTCTATTTTTTTAAATATTGATGTGCAAGACTTCAAGGAATTCTCTCAGATTGCAGAACACTATGATATTTCTTTCAAACTCTTGACGGACGAAAGATTTTGCAGCGCAACTGTGTGTTTCTTGATGGAATTAGAAGCTATTTTATTTAGTTTTGTCTAAGGAATTCAGAAGTTCAACATGAGCAACATCCGGGAAAGATACAGTCAAGTCAGCTATATTTAACACCAAGCTACTGCTGAATGTTTTCAGTCTCAGGAAATTCTATGTGATGACAACACTGTCTATTCCTCCTCAGTTTGATTCTTTAATCTTTGTCATTTTGACTGATACTACTACTAATATATTGAGTGATTCCTGCGTAGTGAGATGAAAGATGCATGCAGAAGCATTATTTATTTTGATTTTCAAATATCAAATGTATTAAGTTGAAAGATGCAACATAAAAGAAAACTGACATTTATTTTAGATAAAAAGTCAGAATTACCACACGACTATGAGTTAATCGCTATTCCCTCAATTTACCATAAAAAGAAAGAGATGCCATTGTTTTATCTTATTGATACCACTCATTTTATTCTACAGGACTAACATTTCCCTGCCATCAATAGATTATTGTTCATATCACTGGAACATTTACACATATTTCTTGAAAGCTAAAATTTTCCAGTGTCAGATGCTATGAGGTTCTATAATTTTTCATCCTAATTCATTCTCCTTCTATGTTTCTAAGGAAGCTGCAACTGAAACGTAAAAACAAAGGAGGAGATTTTTTTAAAAATGTTTAGTGGTAGTTATATTTCTTGTTTTATGTCTTCTCTTGTCACTAACCTGAAAAAACAGTATCAACTGTTAAATAAAATAACTGTCAAACAAAAAATAAAAAAAACATAGAGTGAAAGCAATATGATTCATCTCTACCTTTGCTACAAGGTGACTCAGATCTTTACATGCCATAGTATTTGTAAAACATGAATTCTTTTGCACATTTCTTATTTAACTGTCACGTGTTCAATTTTTTTTTTTTTTTTAATTTGGACGCTCATTTTTTTGCTTTCTTTAAGACATAGTTTCTTGAGCCAATGTCATCGGACATATAATGAGATACAGAGACCAGTTTGAAAGTTTGGGTTTCAGCAATGATAAAATGTGCATAATGATTTGAAAGTTCAGTGTCAAAAATCAGAAAAGCAAATGCCAAATCAGTGTAAGTGAATCAAAATTTAAGGTAGGAGTTGAGTGTATTTTCTGTTGTTCCATTTGTTTTACTTAAAACGCTAACATAGATGTGAGTCACTTATGTTTCTTTGCAGGACAATCCCTTGAAGCTTTCAAAGAAGGTTAGTGTTTCAGACGCAGTGACAAAGCAGAGAGTTTTAAAACAAATATGCTGAATTGTTGGGAAAGTATTACTACTAAGAACTAAATAAAGTCTTATGTTTTATAGAGTTCAGCAAACCCCTGTATCTGATTGTGTTCTCTTTTTTTTTATTTTCTTACTTAAGAGAAAGCATACCAGACATTTTTCATTCTTATTCTGAAGCCTTCATTGTTTACACTATCCTTTAAATTGGAACCACTTTTAGGAAGAATGTTGGAAAGTATCATAAATGCTAGTCTGCTTCTGATAAAAATAGACTTCAAGAAAATTTCTGAATGATACAGTATGTACTTAACACATATATAGGAGCAAAGCCAGTGTTTGGTTGGTTCAGAAAATTGGAAAAATTTCACCACTTGACTTTCCAGTCAAATTGGCATTTGCAGATCTTGCCAATTGACAGATCCCCTTGGAGGCTGTGCACAGTTATTTCATTTCTGCGTTATGGCAGCTCGTGTTCATGCCTGAGATAAAAGCACTTCAGTTTGCCTTTTCTGCTGCTGTTGTCAATATCAGCATTTGATGTTCTGTGCTGGATGCACAGGTTCTTTCAGTTTTATGATTGCTTTCTATCTAACAGTAATTCCGTTAAGTAAATTTTTACTGCTTCAAAACAATATTTTGACAGATTCATAACATTTCCAAATGTTATTTTCAAGTAATCCCTATGCTTATTTTGAAACATTTAAACTGGCAAAACCGTTTGTGATCTTTTAAAACTTACAGATTATTTTACGATTGCTATACCAATAAAATGCAAATAAATATTTGCGAACCTTTACAATTGTGATCATTTTTTCATTCTGTCAATGTGCATTTCATATATGTATATGGGGTAAATTCCACTTAGCTGAACATCATTAAATCAAAAGGTACAGACTTCAGCTAATTAACTTTTTTTATTTTTTTACTGATATGTATTTAACACCTTCAGAATGCAGAAACAAAACCTAAATAATATTAGGCTTTTATGTATATGTAAGAACACTTTCACATTGTTGCAATACTGCTATCTTTACATCTGTTGAAATTTAGACTATTAACTTTTATGCTGAGTTCGGCAGTATAGCTTGCAATGCTCTGCAACAGAGTTTGTTGCAGGAATACATTGTTTTCTTGAAATCTCAGCTGGCTCCTTAGGTGATTTTTACTAGGTTTTTTGTGACTTTTGTGATCCTTGGTCATTTCTTCCTGTACAAGATAACATCTGTCACCCTGTTACCCATTCTACTAAAATTATCTGAATTTGAAATTTTTAATATAAACTTCTATTACTTTAAAACATTTTTTACTATTTAGAAAGGTCTTAACAAACATGAACATGCTAACAATGATTCTAAACAGGAGTTGATTTTTTTTCTTTGAATCAGAAAATACACTGTCACTACTTTGTAAATTTTGCTTGTATATAGAGTTTCATAACAGAGTCACAGTAGTCACTTCAGAGATCATGAAAAAGAAAGAGGCCTGTAGTCAAAGTACAAGCATTAAACAATATAAGAGTTGAGGTCTGTCACCACAAACTTCTGTGATTTGGGGCTGATCTATTACTCTGTTGCAGTGGATTTTCATTTCTGAAGTAGTTCAGGTGACACAAGTTGTTTTTTCCTCCTGCTGTTTCCTGGACTTAAAAATGTATAATTTCCTGGCAAACAGAGTTATAAATGGCATTAGTTATTTCTTCCATTTTTCAGCAGACCTTTCTATACAGTCTAATTTCTTTCCTCTCCTGAGAAAATAGAGGACAGCTGTCTAAGCAGCAAGTGCCAAAGTGTCCCTACAACATCCGGGAGGTGGCTGTTGCTGCCAATGAAAACTGATGAAAAACTGGGAAGCAGCACCTGCTGCCAGCACTTTGCTGCTTTCTATTTTCCCTCTTAACTTCCATCCTGAAGTTCATCTGCTAGTGACAGCAGCGGTTGTAGCAACCTCTCATGCAATACAATAGCACAGGAGCACTTGCTACAGCATCAAGCTGGAGATTCAAAACCTCTCCACAGACCCAAAACTGGTGAGTTTGTAACTTTCAAATGTACTTCTTGTCCAAAGCCTCTGAACATCTGTGATATGTATGATAGGTTATTATCACAAGGCAAAGACAGGATGTAGATTTATGAAAAAGTAGTCTCCAAATAATCTGGAGACATATCCACTACCGACAAATTAAATTTGTCAGAGATAAAGGAGCACTGACCCTTTGACAGTGTTTAATGGAAGAGAGACATGAGAGATTACCTGTTGTCCAAAAAAGGGCAGAGATAAAAGAATTTCATCACAGATATTGGTCAGCATGTGTTTGAATATGGCTGAAGGAAACAATCAATCAAGAACCAGACCCTTTACACAGGGAGGTCTGCTGCCTCCCTGGGGCCCGGGTTAGAGATGTCACCAGGAAGCTCCTGGTCTGATACGGCCTCTGATCACTACCTGCTATTGGTCATGCAGGTTGGAAGTGATGAGGTTCCGGTGAGAAGTACGGAAGCAATTGAAAGGGACTTCAGGGCACTGGGGCAATTGATGAGAGGATCAGGAGCACAGGTAGTGTTCTCCTCAATCCCCGCAGTGGCAGGGATGAATGCTGAGAGGATCAGGAAAACACACCTGATCAACACCTGGCTCAGATGCTGGTGCCAGAGGTGCAATTTTGTTTTTTTTTATCATAAGGAGGCTTATGTGGCACCAGGCCTGCTAGCGACAGATGGAGTTCACCTGTCTCACAGGGGGGTAAGTATTCTTGCTTGTAAGCTGGCAGGGCTCATCGAGAGGGCTTTAAACTGGGTTCGAAGGGGGAAGGGGGAATTCCCAGGCCTATTACAGACAAACCTAGGGGTGGCACGCTGAGGGTAGGAGTGGAATTGACAGTTCAGCTCAAGTGCATCTACACTAATGCACGCAGTATGAGCAACAAGCAAGAGGAGCTGGAGGCCACTGTGCAACAGAACAGCTATGACCTGGTGGCCATCACAGAAACATGGTGGGACGGGTCTTGTAGCTGGAGTGCCGCAATGAATGGATATAAGCTCTTCAGAAGGGATAGTCAAGGAAGGAATGGAGGTCTGGTAGCTCTATATGTTAGGGAGTGTTTTG
>NW_010122971.1:0-1918 GCF_000699245.1 Pterocles gutturalis
GTCACATCAAGGTTAAAATTCTCTTTTTCTTGCGCAATGCCTGGGGACGGAGCGGGGCGGCCGGGAAAGGCGGGTTTCGTTAGAGTTTGAAAGGAGCGGGTTGGGGAAAAAGGAAGAAAAGAATGAAAAAGGGAAGGGGGAGAAAAAAAAAAAAGTAAGAAAAGGAGAAGGTTTTAGCTGCAGCAGAGTGGAGCGCCTGGACAGTTCCAAAGCCGTTTTCCCCTGCAGAAATCCAGACGGGTGCAAGCAAACCCTTTCCCGATCCCCGCCACCTCCCGCAGCCGGACAGTGCGGCACCCCCACAGCCCGAAGGACCCCTCCGGACCTCCCGGTGGGACCCCGCCACGGCGGACATGCACTGCAGAGCAGCTATCGCGCCAGGCAGATCTATTCAACCAGGGTTCGCCGTTTTGTAGCATCCCTTTCCAATCGTTTGAAAGAAATAACTGGCCAACAGAATCTGGGGAGCCCTCGGGGACCCCCGGAGATCCCCAGGTCCCAGCGGCTCCCGCCGCCCACGATGGGAACCGAGAGATTGGCACAAGTTCTTGCAAGGAAACCCTAATAGGCTATTTCTGGACTACTGGCTCTTAACAAATCTATAGCACCTGAAGTGTTAGCACTCAATTAGTGACAAGGTTTCAAACCTCGGCGTTTACTGGCGAGGTATAAACAGAGTCCTCGGGAGATAGCCGGGAATTAGGGAGGGAGGGAGCCCTGGACATTTTAACCGACTGGGATTAAGAGGAAAACTTTTTTAAAAGGCCCCATCTCTCTGTCTCTGAACAGTCCGAGGTGTCGAAAGCTCAGGGGGAGAGAGGATGTGCTCTCTGGAGCTAATTGCGGGGTTGGGGAGGGTGGCGGGGATGAGGTGGTGTTTGTTTTCCGCAAGAAAATTTTTGGGGTTTTGTTTTTTGAGGGTTTTGAGTTTTTTGGGTTCTTTTGTTGTTGTTTTGTTTGTTTTGTTTTGTTTTGAAGAATCGCATTTAGCAATCCCGGAGAGAAGCAGTGACCGGGCGTGGAAGATAACCCTCACCTGCGTGGGGGCCAAGCTCGGTCCCGAGGTGGCAGCGACAGCAACCTGCAAACGGCGTGAAGGGGGGGGAGGGATCAGGGCACCCCCCTTGCAGCCAGGAAAACAGCAGCGGCTTTGCTCACCCCATCTTCCCACGTACACCCACGGGACCCGGGGCCCGCTGGATGGGTGGGCTGGAGAAAATAGTTCAGGGAGCTCCTTCGGGGTCCCGTCTCCCTTTACTCCTTTTTGCACGATATTTAACCGCGATTCTAATTTCGCACCCACAGGTCTGCCATCAAAAGCGACTTCACAGAGGGTAAAAGGGGTGGGGGAGAGCTTGATGGCGAGTGATGCCTCCCCCCCACCCCTGTCCGGGCAGGTCACCCCGGGCTGGGCAGGACGGGGACCGACCCCGAGGGCTGCAAACCGGGTCCGGTTTTGTCGCCTTTGTTCCCCTCTGCTCGGCTGCCCTCGGCCCAGACGCCGTTTGCAGTTGGAGACTGGCTTCTGCGGGCTGCTGGAGGGCACCGGGAAAGGGCGAAAACGGGGAGGGGGGGGAGGAAGGGGTGCTGAGGCCCGACCCGGAAAGTCCGTGAGCTGCTGTATGTCAGTAACTTATTCATCAATCAGCCGGACACTGAGCAGACCTGGCCTCTCTTTGCGGAGTGTTTGCTTTTTCACCAATTATTGCGGCCCTGCAGCTCTTTTTGTTGATACAGTAGTTCTAAAAAGTGCTAATGTTCATTTATCAGGGGGCCAAGCCCGGGACTCCCACTAGTTGTGATTCTTCCAAAAATATAAACACGAAGAGAAGGGCTAAGGCTAAAGCCCCCATTTGTTTCTAAACTGCAGTATTAAAAGTGATGCATTGTTGAAGATAAAGCGGAGATAACGCTGTCT
>NW_010122972.1:0-4820 GCF_000699245.1 Pterocles gutturalis
TTCCTAGGATCTATCTTAATTTAATTCCAAATTTTACTATTATAATGGAGAACTCCAAAAGTACCTACAAAAATCAAATTTCTGTTTCTCAGTTATTGTGGCTACTCTTCCCAGGATTCAGAAAAAACCTTGGAAAAATATTTGACCAGAACAAAACTGTTGTGCTAGGTAACATATTCTCTACCCAAACTCACAGCTACGGAAGTGAGAAAAAAACCCTGTTATTTTTACTTTACTTTATGGACAGTTTGTATTCCCAATGCAAACAAATCAACCTTTTCCAAACTGTAACCCTCAGGGATATTTCTGTAGGAGAGTGACAATAATTTGTGACAAACTCATGCCCTACAAGCGCTTTTCGCAGTGGGCAGTGATAAAATACGGCTATGAACGTGCTGCCACCTCCAGCACCTGCCTCAGATTCTGTAGTCAGAAAAGCTGCTGAACATGGAGGAGCCTGGCATGCAAAATCAGCTCAGGTGTATGTATGTCTTAGGGGCCACTGGTAAATATAATTTTCAATTAGGACTTAGAAAAACCATCAGTCACACATGACAAACTGCAATGAATCCTATGAAATCAGTGGAAACGTTTCTGGTACTTTCAAAGAAATCAAAGTGTGCGTGCTAGTTTTGGTTTCTGTACCGCACCACCATCATCACTGAAGTACCTCTGTCACCTTGATCCGCCTACAGTCAACGCTATAACTCTCAAAGAGAGTTGAGGCCTTCTGGTTTAATACTGTGGAATTAAATGCAATGACCATCACTCGGTCACATGTTACTACTGCACTCTGAGGGATGGTGATAGGGTGGTAATATATTTTTCTTTTTGGATTTTAATTTAGGATTGTGCTTTTTATATCATGTACAAGAGACTTAAAGATTAGAGACAGGGTTATATTTATCCTCATACTAAAAAAAAGCCATAGGATAATGAGGAATTTGTCTGTTCTACAGTTTGATCTTTATTGATTAGTTCTGGCAATCATTATGAGATATAAAATGTATTTATTGTTACAGAGTAACTTCCAAATTGAGGGGATGATAGTATTAAAATCTGGTTTATATAAATTCTTTTACTCAAAATCTCAGTAAATAAAACTAAAGGACGTAATGAAAAACATGAAAGTCAGGTGGGATGAAAAACTTTTTATCTCATATCTCTGATTCTAAAATTAAATCGGTGTTAAGAGGAATAAGCTATTTTGGCCTCATTCAGATAAACAGCTACATTCCTATTGATCAGAGTGAGATAACAATCTGACTGAAGAACTATGAAGAATTTGATCAAAAATTATGTCCCCTCTTAACACTCTAGCTTTCACCACTTCACTCTCTACAATGCCATCATTTAGGGGTGTTTCTAATGAGGGAGGCTTCTGGCTTGCTATGACCTGAATTATGAATGCGAAATATAATGAAGAAACATACAATTAAAAATTCAAAGCCTTTCACTGTTTTTTATGTTATAAATAAGCAAAGGGAGCCCAAGGCCCCTTCAGCCTTCGCAGGTTATGGTTGAACAGATTTATCAGACTAAAAAGTGCTAATGGAAGATAATCAACACTAATTTTAACATACGTCACAACACGGAGTGCCACTCCTATCTCAGATGAAGGTCTTATCATCAAACCACAACTGCACTGGGCACAACAGCAGATGTGAATGTAAACACCTATGCTGAAGGAGAAAGCAATGCTCTGGCTGTGGACTACTTACAGATAAAAAAATCCTCATCTTCAGGGGTTTTGATCACCTAAACTTCATGCAACAATCACAGACATGAATATGTCTAGATTTCAGTAAGCTATGTGATACAGCTTCAGATCAATTACTGGTTTAGCTGATGGTTGTACTGAAGGAAATGGAGATTAGTAGGAGAAACACAAAATGGGCACAAAATTTAATCCAAGGGCAAAGCAGGTAAAGTACTTTCAGCAGGCAAAGGAAAGTACTGGTGTGAGGAAACCAGGGATCAACAGGGGAGCGGAGAAGCTGCTGTGTGACGAGACAACGCCAAACTTGTCTTGTTCAGCAATGCAAAGTAAAGGTTTGAAGGAGGATTTGACTGCTATCTATAACTACACCATGGTAAACACCAGGCAGGTTGGAAGGAAGGGGTTTAAGCTAAGGGATTCTTGGCACACACACACACACACAAAAAAAACCAACCAGAAACTAGCTATGAACATCTTTAGGCTAAAAATGAGAAAAAGGCTCCTCACTGTGCAAGCTGCAATTATTCAGGGCAACCTTACAAGAAGTGTGGGGAGGTGTGGCGGTTTGGTTTGTCTTGAACTTCATGGAGAGGTGTGTTGCCTGGGAAGCTGCATGTGGCGTGTCCATGCTGTGCCAGAGCAGGGCGCGTGGGGCAGGAAGCCATGGCTTTGCCGGGCTTTTGCTGAGGTGGGCATGCCTGTGGTACAGCAGCATGCCAGTTGCTTGGACATATTGGTGCATGGTATTGTTCTGAGCGGATGGTGAAGACGATCAATGATTGGTGGAGAGGACCGTATAAATAACTGCCCTGAAAATCTCTCGGGGTCTTTCCCGGGACTGGACCACCACTGCCCCTCCACCTCGTCCGCTCATGAGACAACCGGGTCTCCTGCTGGTCGGCAACAGAACCCCTGACAGACACCTGGTGGTGATATAACCCCTTTTTTTATACCCCATTACCTATCTCTCTCTCTCTCTTTCCCCTTTTCATTCTCCTCCCTTTCCCCCCACTCAAAAACAGTCAATAAAGGTTAGGTCTGGGTGTTGACAATATCTGGCCTCGCTTGTGCCTTAATCTCCCAATGGGTATCCGACCCCCAGTGTCACGTCACTACCTGGTAGTGGGCCATGACAGGAGGTCAAATCATGAACTGCTTCTAAGGTGATGCTCAGTACAGTTATAAAGAAGACTACACACTACAGCTCCTGTAAGGGCAGTGACTGTAGCAGAGAGCTAAGAAGATACGTGTTGTCTGGGTTTGTGAGTCTGCAGAGAGAAACTCCATAATTTTCCTTCAGGAGAGTATGTGTGATTTGTCAAACCCAGACAGACCATCTCTCCCAAAGTGGTCACCAGGGAAAGCCACCCAACTCTCCCCTTCAATCTCATGGGGTCAGTGCTGGGTAGGTACCTCTGCTTCCTGCCAGCGCTGCAGTGATGTAGACAGCCAGGTGCCCAGATCCCTTTTCGGGGGGCTCAGGAGGCAATGACCTGCTTCAGCCAAGCTGCCTATCCTCCTTCTCTTCCTCCTCCCCTTCCCATGTTGTCTCTGCTCCCCTGCTCACCACAGCCTGTCCACCTGCCTGCTCTGTACCCCATTGCTCCCACTGCCCTGGGCATTACAGGGGCACCCAGTGGTGGCTGCAAAGGGACAAGGAGATGGGGAAGGGATGGGTGCACCAGGAAGTGGGAAACAGTACATAAGGATGGGAGGCAGAGTGTTGCATTCTGGGTATTGAGATGTTGCTGCAGCTCTGTTAACTACAAAGTGAAATTTGTCTTTAAGGCACAGATTAGGTTGCAGTAGCTTTTATCTGAAAATCATAATTTTCCATTTTTCCATTTTGAAGACTTATTTTAGAGTGTGTTATGTATTTTTCTTTCTCCCTGTTTTATACTATAGCATTTTGAATGGTTTTTAGTTACAGTGGCTTCTGTGGGTTTTACCTGTAAGATTCCCCATGCATCAAATCCTATTTCTCAGGTAAGCGCAGGCTGCAATCACTTGTGCAGTGGGACTGGAGGAGGACACCCATGCTGGAAGTAGGAAGGCCAAAAGAGAAACAATGAGCTAGGAGGACACTGTTCCACTGATGAACTGGAAATTACAACTCCATCCTTATTTAAGTATTGATTTCAATTCTGTGCTTGCCAGGGTGAGCATCCTACCAAGAGACTACTTCTGCTCAGCCAAGGCAGCAGTATAAAAAATGCTGCAAACAAGTAAGCAGAAATTACTTTCCTGTCTGCTCTGTGCTGCATTGAAAGAATTTCACATGAGGGATGTCTTCTGTCAGGCAAGAACAGCTCCGGCTGCAAGGCTGTTTACAGCATGTCGAAGGGGAATGATTTAAGGGGCTGCTAGCACCAGTTCAAGGGGGAATGTGGAGCAGAGAGATCTTGAAGCTCTGAGAAAGGGATAAAAAGGAAAGTTACTGCTGAAAATTACATCTTTCAATCTGTGGAGCTCAGAGAAAACTAGCAAACACATGTTTCACTCAGACTTTTGGCAGACACCAAAGATAGCACTGCAAACTGAGGCTGAGCTTCTGCAAGGTCTCGCCTATGACAAGGCCTCCAGTCTATGTACCTTATTTTTCCTTATGCTTTTAATTTTTCATAATTAACATTCTTCAACTTAGCCCTCATAATTCTGCTAATAGACTGCCTATAACCCATCTTTGCTTGCATTGCTGCTTTTTTTTTTTTTTTAAACTGGTTTCCAGGTACCTTTTTTTCTTCTTTCTAGTGTTCTTCATCCTGCAGAGCTAAATAGTTAAGCCATTTGTATTTTCTTGCTCATTTGGGGGCCTGCCCTTCTTCTCTACTATCACACTGACTCTTTGTTTTAGCCTGTCCACCTCCTTCTGCTCAGGTCTCTCAGACCCTCTTGCACTTTTTCTGTTACCCACATACTGTCACCAAGGTCTGTATTAAGCACCAGCTCCCACACACCTTTATGCATCCTTCAGCATCCTGACAGCAACATCCTGTAATACACACAGCTTCATCATTTTCCTTGCATAGCAAAGATAAACGGTTTCATTTGACTGCTAGAGATGAACAGCATTCCGTATTGGCAGGGGGAGCGAGGGGTC
>NW_010122972.1:4834-12285 GCF_000699245.1 Pterocles gutturalis
ATCATTCCTGCTACTGGAGATCCGTATAATGTTGCCGAACACAAAGATGAGGAGTCATCAGCTGGAAATGCAAGAGAAGGAGAGACACTGAGGTGTATTTGTACACCACAAGATGTACTACTATTAGACCCTAGATGTACGAGATGAACTCCTACTGTGAGGTCATTTTTGTAACAGAAAAATGCAGTTCTTGGATATAGCAAGGGAGGCACTCCCATGGAGAAAGGTGCTGGTGTAAAAGGGTCTTGTTAGACCAGACACCAAAACAGGCCAATAGCTGTGCTGCCAATATACTGTAACACCAAACTTACATATTGAGACTTCTCTGGACTGAAGAAAAAGCAGGGATTTTTGGAGAACATGAAAATTATCATTTTGTCAAGGAAAAAAAATAAGTGGGATGCAATATTTTAAATTTATAAGGGGATACATGTAAAGATAAGGTCTAGCTAAGTGATCAGGAGAATTCGTTCCATTTTGAATTATTCTGCCTTGAATGTGGGTGCCTGCAATGGTATCTGGGATTGGAGTTATCACAGAGTCATAGAATAGTTTGCATCAGAAGGACTTCAAATATCACCTAGTTCCAACCCCCTGCCATGGGTACGGACACCTTCCACTAGATCACATTGCTCAAAACCTCATGCAGCGTGGCCTTGAACACTTCCAGGGATGGGGCATCCACAGCTTCTCTGGGCAACCTGTTCCAGTGCCTCACCACCCTCACAGGAAAACAGGTCTTCTTAATACCTAATCTAGATCTACCCTCTTTCATCTTAAAACCATTCCCCCTCCTCCTGTTACTACACTCCCTGATCAAGAGTACCTCGTCATCTTTCCTGTAGGCCCCCTTGAAGTGCTGGAAGGCTGCTGTAAGTTATCCCCAGAGCCTTCTCTTCTCCAGGCTGAATAACCCCAACTCTCTCAGCTTGTCCTCGTATGGGAGGTGCTCCAGCCCTCTGACCATCTTCATAGCCCTCCTGCATATCAGCCCCTCCTACAGCTCAGGGACATCATCCTCCATCAGTATTTTAAGACCCTGTTTGGTAAGCTGTGATCATCTTGCAAGGGGACACTAGTTGGTTGCCTAACACACAGCAGCAAAGGGAGATTCATGCATTGATGGGTACTGTGGCTGCCAGGAAAGTATTACATTTTAGCTGTTCTCTGCTGGCATGCCTGTTTTAAAAAACCTCTGAAAAAGAGATGTACAAAGATTTCAGCTGAGGCTTTATTTTCTTCCGTGGCTGGTGAGAGGGCATATAAGTTTGTATTTCCCTATTCAGAGCATCTTTCTTCCTTTTGTATGACCCTTCATGAAATCAAGAGGGATTGATTCTGGAGGTGTGATTACCGATTCTGGAGGTGTGATTACCCACTGTGAACTAAGTATGCCACAATGAGTTAATAAAATCTCTAGGAAAAAGCGCTGGTTTAGACAAATGTTTGCCAAACCCAAAGTATTCTACAATTCAGGACAGGACCTGAAATCTGTAGTCTAAGGGGCTTCAGTCTTTGAGACAGCTCTATTTGCTTCAGTCAAAGTCTATCAGTATACAACATTTGAAGCTATACATATTACACATTAAAGACTGAATATACTTCTCTGTGTACTGCACATCAGAATATGCAAATCTGCAATGTCTCAGTCCTTTCCTCACGACAAACTACTTCTTTTCAGGAGAAATGCCAAAAGCAAAATACTACAAATCGAATACTAAAAAGAGGCTTAATTTAAGCAGCAAAGAAGAACTATTTTTTTTTAAATGGCTGCACGCCATTTGTATTTATTTTTTCCAGCCATATTTGAAGGTACCATTTTCTTGCCTTTAAGAACACTGTCTTCTCAAGGCAAATCTTGGGTAAAAAATTGCTGTTGCAATGGTGGTTGAAGGCAGAAATACATAAGAAAAATTAAAACCAACATTCAGTCTTACTGTGCTGCTCTCTATTGCATGGCCTTTTAAAATATTCCCTCTTCTGACCTTCACTACAGGGAGAGGAGACAGCAGCTGAAACAGCCTGTGGTTGACAATGCTTTTAGTCCTCCCAGTAAAGGCCAAAACAAGAGTTATATCCACTAACACCTTGGAGGGAATTATCAGACTTGCAGAGGTTTTTTCTTTTATTTTAAATCTGGGACGATGAAAGTCTGAAGATTTATTTTTTTCTTTCCTGCCAGCCAACAGGGCACAACTGAGGCTCCAAGCAACCCCTACTGCCCCAAGCAAGGCAGTATGCGTGGCTGCTGCTCCTAGTACTTGGACCCTCTTTCTGGAGGGGGCAAATGCATCCCAGACGGATGCAGAAGCAGGAAGCGGGACGCTGCAGAGAAGCTGCTTGGTTTGCAGCATGGTGCCTGGTGTGTGCACCCTTCTTGTGGAGGAGTGTACTTTCCAGCCTCAGAACAGGCTCCAGTAACCCAGCACGGCCTCAGCTTTTTTACCCAGATTGCTGGGTAAAAAAACCCAGGTGCTGGGTTTATTCCAGCTTGTGCAGGTCACATCCTGCAGCACACCCATTTTCTAAAACAGTTTTTTCCTCTTTATGTTGAAATAGGGTAAGGATGCTTAATCAAATGCCATATAAACAATGTTTTTAGTAAATGTATTTCTAATATTGTAATTCAGTAGGCTGCATTTATTTGACATGCAGAATACTTTGGTCTGAGCAGACTTACTTGAAATACAAAATGGAGTTATGTTGCTAAATCACATTAAAATTTTTTCTAAGTTAATTAAAACATAAGGTCTGTACACTCAAAGTCAGAGTTGATGCCCAAGGAACAGGACAAGGCCACTAGAGTTATCAAAAAAATCTGCAGCTACCTTCATCTACCTATTAAACTAGCACACTACCTACTAGAAGAAACACTGGGGTATTGTTTGTTAGTAGTGTTCCCCTGCTTAGAAAAAAGAAACTTAATACAAAATGAAGGAGAAACACAACAAAAGAAGACCTACACTAGAGTGCAAGGAAGAGTCATCAAAACAAGTTCGAAGTGCCTTTCCACGTGGTTAAAAAGTACATTCATTCACAAATATACTGCAACAGTTATGCTTAAATACCATGACTACATGACATGTAAGATGAACTCTGCCCATAAAGCAATCATCAGAGACGTCTGCCCCCATGAAAGGTCCCAGTGGCAGAAAACTCTTATAAGGTACCTTGAAAATATCTTCACCTTGCTCAGGCCACGGTTGTACAGTTAGTGACACTCCTGCATAGAAGTGCGGTGGTGCTCACAAACTCCTTCTTGCCTAAATGCAATTTCTTGGCTTCCTGGAGCTTCTTTCCTGTCCACTGCCAACAGGGATACCAGGTCTTGATTCAAAGCAAACATTACTAGGGCTAGAAGGCAACTAGGGATTGAACCTCCTGACACTGGACAAAACCCATGCAAATTAGTAAAGAAAGTAATAATATCTTACACTTTGAAAAACATTACCTACCCCACAAGTTGCAAGTTATGAGTGGCAATTTCCAGTGACAAATATGAAGAAAAGCATAGAGGATTTCAGAGCTATCTCATCGCACATTATCCTCTGGTCACTGTAGATTAGTAAATCATTTAGTGAAACGACACAATGAAAATCAATCAGTCATTCTGACTGTAAGGTCCCATATGTCTGTGTCATTACAGAAACAGCAGTCTCTGAATTTGTCATGAATGTTAAGTACAATTGACCACATTGCCAAACATCACAGAGAGTTACTTAACAGCTTCTCAAAGCACAAATCTTGCCTGAATATTTCACTCTTCAATACTTGTTAATTTCAAATAAATTTTACACATTTAGGTAAAAAATTAATTTAAAATTAAAAACTGTTAGCTGAAGAAAATTACAGTATGTAAAATGCTACAGCTCAAATCTTATGCAGTTACTTCCACTGCAAATCTAAACAGCTTTAAGGGCCTATACCTGCAGTGGAAGGAAAGGACAACAGGCCTAAAGCTAGGTTCAATTTTGTTTTGGTAAAACACGTTGTATCCAGAGGGGGGCTCAGAGCTGGGTCTTTGATTTCCCAACATCTTAGACACATGTTTCTTTGCACTTCTCTGCTGGCATGCTGGACTGTGTGAGGAAAGGTCCAGACTTTTAGGAACTGGAGGCCATTTATGGCATCTCATCCTGCAATTTTGCACTCATTGATCAACCCAAAAGCATGAATGCAGCTGTCCCTTCCTCAGGATTACAGGAGGAATGACAGAGAAGATCCACATGGTCTCTGACATCCTCAAGTACAAGGATTGTATCTCCCTGTCCCAGCAGATGACCTCCTTCCCATGTGCAATTCAGAGCTCAGAATAGTGACATAACAGAAATTACCTTTTCTAATCAGAAAAAACTATGTGCTCCCTGGGTGCTGCAATGTTAACAGAACAGCACTAAGCTACAGCAGGAGAACAAGAAACGCAGTCAAGAAGGCCAGTGACGAACACGTCTGCAGTCTCTGCTGGCAAGGGCACACTTCTGTGTACACAGTGCTTTTCACACCATTTTCCGTGAGTAGGCTTTTGTGGGCACTCTGGGGTCTTAAGGGTCTCATGTCTGACGGGCTGCCAGGCTCTTTTCATCACCTCTGGCTGCAGATGAGACTTTTGAAAGGGGCTGTGTCACAGATGATTTTGGCTGATCTTTAGGAAAGGGCTATGAAGAAGTCTTTTGTTCTTATGGTTGTCAGTGGGAGGGCCAGCAGGGAAGTATAAAGAGGCACCTTATTTGGCTGATGTGATTTCTTTTTACATTTCCAAAGCTGCATTAAAGGATTTCAGCCAAAGACCCTTGCCAAGCATACAACATATTGGACACAGTTCTTAAATAAACCCCTGCTCTCTGAGGAAGATTTTTAATGTTTGAAAACAACAGCCCAGTGAATTACTTCTTTTGCTCAGCTGTGCCCTACCATTTCAAAGAACTGAATTTTCCTAGCCTAGATCAAATACGTCAAGCCTATGATTTTAAACATACCAATTGAATTGAAAACTGGCAGAAAGAAATGAACCAGTCCATGATTTTTCACTGTTTAGGTACATTGATCTGTATTTCATGCAGGAAAAACAATTCCAAGAAACAATTAAAAAAAAAGGTCACAACAGAAAAAAGTCCACGGAGAACAGTAAGTAAAAGGTAACATAGTCAGAGATTAATAATTTACATTTAAAAAGACACATGTCCATTCTGTGTAAGTTTAACTATATCATATCGAGTACATCAAACCTAAAAGGTTGTAGCATTTCATGAATCTTTCCTTTCATAGATTAAAGGCTTTCGGGGGAAAACATGAGTTATCTGAGTTACAGATCTAAACCTATCTCAATCCAGTTGGCTCTGACATTTGTTTTGTGGGGAAGCTGGCAGCAGGCTGGAGCCCGGGGAGCTCTGCAGCCCAGGAGGTATGTGGTGGAGGAGCAGAGGCCACCAGGAGCAGAGGTGCCAGGAGCAGAGGCCACACTGCCAAAGCCATGCTGTTGCCTGTTGCCCTCAAAGCCTGATACACAACGTGATCCACAGACCATGCTTAGAGCACCGTCCTGCTTGACAGGGGCACCAGAAAACAGTCCCAACATCTTGCCCTTAACTTAGATAACTGGGTTACCTGCAACAGATCTTAAAAAGACCCCCAAAAGAGACATGCTTTACTGGCTATTTCAATAGCTATGTCTCAACAAATGCTCTTGCAGCAATGCTAGCCCAACTATATCACTCTTCTGCTACCTTACCTGAGAGTTTGGAAAGTACCTCTATTATGTTATTTAAACATTTCTTCATATCACTAAAATACAGTTATAAATATCTTCCATATGTTCCTGACACAGACACGCAAGGATCTGCGCAGATACATACCTGCTTCAGTCTTCTGCTTTCTCCAGAGCATTACTAGAGATGGAGAAAAGGCAACAGGTCTAAAAAGGAATTGGGTATTCTGGCTAAACAGGGCATCCCTTGCAGACCCTTACTCTGAAATTTATCTTATGAAAGTGGCAGCTTGAACATCTCCACTGAGAACACTTGTGACAACCCAACACACGACAGCGTTAGTCTCACACAGAACCATGCAGTGCAAAAACATGTAGGGCTGGAAATGACTATTTTATATTCAAAAGTGACATACTGGAGCTGATCTTTGCTGCAAGTTTCAGTGACCACATGGGTATTTAAAGGTAAAATAGATAGGATTTTTTTCATTGAGTTGGCTTCTCTGCACGTTACCAGATTTTTCTTCACACTATCCCATTAGAGAATTCAGAGCTTACTAAAGACTGGAGCTCTTAATTTTATTTGTGGATTTACTAATTTCTTTTGACTGGTTTCTCCTGCTAGACAACTATACATACAAAATTATTGCAGGGAGTCATGCTTGCACAGAAAAACAGAAATATCCTTCAAAACAGTGAGAACATCTCTTATTTGTAAAGAGTATTTTGTTTAAAACTATGCTGTTCTTATCAACAAAACTCAGCTTATTTTCACTTGTTTGATTTACCAATAGATAAGTGAACAGCAGAATCCATAATTTACAAAATAAATATCTCCAAGACTTCAGTTTCTGAATGGACACTGAATAACTGCCTACCCTTTGGAATGGACCTCTCTTCTACATTTCCCCCTCATCAGTTTTGCCACTGTATCCTTACATTCCAGCGAGGGAGCAAGTGACAGTAAATCGATCCCTCACAACCGATGTGTCCCATCCCAGACGGGTTACAAGCAGCATCAAGAGTTATGCTATGCTGTTAGACAACACCACAACCATTTTTATTTCTTTTATGTGAATGCAGCTGCTGTGGTTTGAATGCATTTGAATTTGCATTACAGATGCACCGAAAACAGCCTGCTGTGCTGCAACACCCAAGATGGTTTATCATGACAGATCATTTCGACTGCTGGAGTATGAGCTATCACTCATGTGAGCTACAGAAACCCGTCCTGCCTGTTCCTCCGCTTTCCGCAAAAATCCCAAAGCCGGGTATAGAGTATATGGCATCACTGTCCTGCATCATTTGGAGAATGGGATTTGGGGAAAGCATCCAATGCGGAGGGGAATCACCCCTCCAGCAACCCCTGAAGTGAAGGCAAAGATGCTGGCAGATCCCAGCTGTGCACATCTGCACTGGCATCTGCACTGATTTAAAGTGGGAAAGTACTGCACTGGGAAAGGACAGAAACCTCTCTCTGCTGCTGCACAGCGGCGGCGGGACCCCTGCAAACCTGAAGTGGAAGCGGCAGCTGAGTGGGGAAGCACCCCTCCGAGGCAATGTCAGTTCCCTGCCACCAAGCGACTGTCAGTTTGGATCAGGCAGGGAGCTGCTGTGCTTTGGCTGCCTGTGGCAGTGAACCAGCATTTGTCTGCTTGTTTATCCTCCCAAGTTTGGATTTCCAAAGAGAAATGAAGTCAGAAGGAGGATCTCAGAAATAAAAACAAGGTTTGAGATGAAGACAGTA
>NW_010122972.1:12301-30054 GCF_000699245.1 Pterocles gutturalis
TTCCACAGATTTGCTCTTCAGGACATTAGCAGCATCATATGCCTGTCTTCTAGCCTTTTTTTTTTTTTTTTTTTTTGAGGAAGGACATGTAAAGGATCTCCCTGCTCCCTCCCACTAATAATTTTTCAGCCTGCTGATTAATTTCAACTACATTTTACATGAAAATAACACCTTTGAGACTTTATCAATCATCTCTCTCTCTAAGTGGAAAGAATTAAGCAGGCAAGAAGAGAAAAGAGATCTTTTTAGTCCTGTCACAAAGACTGCAAGACCAGATGCACCTTCACTATACATCTGAATGCTCATGTGGTGCTTAAATTAAAGACACTTTGATGAAGTGTGCTTGTAGGAAGAGAGAACTCTTATTTATAAGAGACATGGAGCTGTTAAATTCCGAATTTGTGAGTTTGTTCAATTATTCATCCTTCAAGGCAGTCACATTTGCAAATTTATTCTACGGTGTTGTATCTGCACAGAACACCATGTTGAATTTTTTGTTAGCAACAATGTTCCATAATAGATCTTACCGCATCGTAATGGAGTTTTAGATCAAAACTTGATTTTTACATGAAGGGCATAATTTTAAGGCTTTAAAACCAAGAGAGTTTTTCATTGCATGCTTTTCAAAGTTCTTTATGGCAGCATAAAGACACGCATCGGTGTGTCCCATAGAAAGATACAAGAACATCAGTGAAGCAGGCACAGTCAGATGCAAGGAAAAAAGACAGACTTGCAGCCCTGAGAATTTATGTTACTAGCTCTACAGTTGCTAAATTTTGCACACTAAAATATAATCCAGAATTACCATATACTTACTTATTATTAGAATAATGTATGATAATAATTACGTTGTATGATAATATTTTATAGATGGGAAACCACAATAGTACAACAAATTAATTTTAAAACTGAAGCAATAAACTATGTATATGTTTACTTCCGAACCGACAGCATACTGATTTTCTGCTAGTGCTGCTTATCAGATGAACCTAGCTGAGCAGAGTATTTGGAAAAGCACATTCCAACAAAGAAATATAGTGTTTGTTTGCACTCTGGCTCTTGCCAGAGAACTTGTGACAAGACAAGAACTTGTGTCAGAAAATCCACCAAAACCCCCATATCCAGCCTTGTTCATCAAACAAGCAAATTTCCCAGTGCCCAGAAATCGAACTACCATCAGCTGTGCACATGTTCAGACACCATGTGATAAATCTGGAAAGCCTATGCTCCTGAAAAAGCCCCTGATCACCCATTACCTGAATCAAGGAGACACCTATCATGCACTCAAATCTACGGAAGCAATAAGCATGAAGTGGCACTGATTCCTGAAAACATAAGCTACGTTATTCACCTCTGCTAGAGCTGGGATCTTCAGAGACATGAGTCTATGAAAACCTGAACTGAAAAGAAGGGGTGTGCGTAATTTAAACCCAAGACACTCCCTGCTTTTGTTGATAATTACTCAGAAGCTCTAAAAATGGAGGTAGAAGAGTTTAAAAATGCAACTTGCACATGCCAGCAAACTGGTACAAGAACAACACGTAAAACTAGTCACACAGAGACATGAAAAGTATCAGGAAAGAGTACGTGAAAAAAGGAGAAAACCAGACTCATTATAAGTTCCAAAATATCCACAGTTGCTGGCATTTCAGGGGATCAGTAAAGAATCTCGAGGGAATAAGTAAGGAACCTTGTTTCACTCATGCTGTCAAGGCCACAGAAATGGAGACACTTATCTGAAATGACTGATAAATTATTACACAGCCTGTTAAGAGTGATCAATGTCACTCAACCTTAGCTCATGCCTCCTCCTTGGCACATCAGGAATCCCCCCCAAACGCATCAGAAATTATCTTAGCATTTTTTCAAACCACAGGCACAGAGACTCAGGTAAATTTCCACATTACCTAATGAAAAAACGTAATTTTTTAAATACACATTTTGCTGATGGCCTGATAACTAGTCAGTCCAGTACCGTGAAACTGGAGACTAAAAATTGCACAAGGCTATAATAGTACTATTGAGCAATTTTTTTGCAAATTTCTTTCATTTCACAGGTTCAGTTGCAATTTACTTCTGAACAATCAATGTATTTTTATCCTTACCATGTTTACTCAGGCAAGAACAGCAAGATACAGGGAGACAAGCCTGTCCTCGCTTAGGTCTGTAGGCACAGCAGGCTGAGGAGACAGAAAAACACAGTCCTGTGGCTGGGAAAAGCTGAAGAAAGTGGCCTCCTTAGGCTCCAGCAAATCTTTCCAGCGATAAAGCAGTGGCTTCTGCAAAGGTGCTGCTGCACTGTGCCAGTTCCTTGGGGAAGCAACTTTCTTCCTGGTAGCATATTACAGGGACAGGGGCTGCTCCTGTCCCCTGGATGGTGTCTGCACAAGGGACAGGAGGGAGGCTCCCTGTACATGGGATGTGTTCAGGTCCTTCTCAATATACCCAATTCTCTAAAAGTCATTAAATCTCTATATGTTTCCTCAAAACTTAGAAAAGTTTTAGGTAATTTAATGTAACATTTAACTAGATGCCTTTTAGCCCTTAAAGAAATAATGTAACATCTGTCCACGTCGCTATCACTTTATCAAAGTTGCACAGTTTGCATGAAGAGCCGTAGTTACCGGTGACACTTCCCCAGTGCCAGTCAGCGTTTCTCCTCCATCTATTCAGGCACAGCTGGGTGGCTTTCTACTTTGATATTTCCCCTAGGGCAATTTCTGAGGCAAGACCTCCTCAGACTCCGTTGGGATCTGCCATGAACCCTTCTGGACCCTTTCTGTAGCATCCAATTGATAGTTTTTTACTGTTTCTACAGAAAATGCAAGGCTCTCAGGATGCTTTAAGAGCTTCTCCAGCTCAGAAGCCTTCAGAGCCCTGCCAGGCTCCCATACTAGCAAGCATATTTTGTAGATACAGACTGTACACTATTTACATTCCATAGGGACAGATATTTGGATGCCATGTCCCTGCATGACAGTTTGCACAGTGCATGCAATAAAAATTATAATAAAAAAAGGAGTATTAGCAGGCTAAAGTCTGAGATAAAGACAGTCTATTTCCTTGTGCTTTATTAACTGCTAACAGTGTGCTTGGTAACATCCAGAACAGAAGTGGGTGGCTGTCTAAAGCCAAGACTCAGACTCACACCCCAGTGTCTGCACTGAGCTTGTTTCCTGTGCCATGCCATTCCCCTTCTAAAGGGGATAGCCAGCCCATCACCAAACAATGACCCAAAGATCAGTTAATAGGGCAGAGAGACCCAGCCTTTAGACCGGGTCAGGAGTCTCCTCACACAATATTTTCAACAACCCATCTTATAAATGCAGGTAACAGGCAAACTGCCCACCTGCCTGAGATGAATTGGGAAGAGGTCTAATCCTCAAATCCTTAATCAGTTCTTAGACAACAACTACCCTGTAATGTCAGACTGTTGGAATAAGAACTGCAGGCACTGTCTCGAAAACAGCAGCATTTGGGCACCATGTTTGTCTTGTATTGTGAGTTGAAACAACACCTAATTAATCACTTTCATTACTATTTCCAAATATTTTTTAAAATTAATACCCTAATAACTTGTTTACAAAAGGAAAGAAGGACACCTTACTGAGATGAAAGCATAATTTAAGATAATAACAACTTTGCAACTATGACCCTGACTTTTTGCTGCACTGGACATTAACTGTAATACAGTAGATCTGCAGCATGATCATTAGTGCTTTCCATTTCCTCTATTAGAGATAATAGCAAATACAATACCCTCATTTCCTTATTGCTGATGGCAGCATTGCCAGACTCTTTTGACTGCAAACCTTTTTTTTTCTCTGTGTGCTGCAAAAAGAGATTTGCATTCTGCTTAAATCAGGTCTCCAAAGATGTTTTTGACAAAATAATTCTGAATCAAGGTACTGGTAGATCAGGCTGGCGTGACAATAAAACCTACTCTAGTTCCCTTCCAGCAATTTAAGTACATCATTAACAAGTTTTAAATATGTTTATAACAAGAAAAACAAATGAAAGTAAGCTAGCAAAATGATGAAGCTACTCATTCAAAATGCCCTCACCCTCTAAACAGATTATCCTATATACGAAACCACTACTTAACATTGCTTCAGACATAGCACCTTTAGGACACAAATGCATTCTTTTCCCAGGCAGTGGCAACACTTTAATAGGTTCCCTACATAACTTGACAGTTTACCTACTTGCATTATTTGTTCCTGACAGCAATGTGCTAGAAAGGTCTGCCTGGGACACTCACAAAGCCCAGCCCTTGTTAAAATGTTGTCAACAAATGGAAGAAAATAATTTCCTGGCTTCCATGGAGTCATCTCTGTACCTGATGTGTTAAATCACCCTTTCCAAGAGGATTTACCTTCAAGCCTCTCAAACAAATTCTGAAAAAATAAACACTTTGTGCCTGGAATACATCAAATGGCAATTATTTTTTTTTTGTTAAAAAAACCCCAAAGCAATGCCTTAGGATGTTACTTCTCCCTAAAAGTTATTAAATTGTATGCCATGACCATGGCAATACTTGCAGTTCAGATCCAAGGGAAGAATGTATATAGCTGCCCTGCCAAACACACCTTGATACTAATCCAGCCACTGGTCCTCCTGCCTGCCTTCACCGACTGTGATTATAAGAAGATGTATGCAAGCAAACAAAAAGACTCTTCCCTTATTTCATTCTTCCTCTCTGTCTGACACTCTGCTTTGATATATAGGGTTTATTATGCATATGAGGCATATTTTTTATGGAAGTCCTTTTTAGAAATATTGTTATAACCTCATTATTCTGCAGTCTACTTCAATCACAACTAAAGTGGGTGTTTTTGCTATTTCAATAGGCTACAAGCAAGATCACATCAGACAGTACACGCTTCTCATTATGGAGACTAATCTCTGTATTTTTTCTCATTCTGTGATTTGCCCGTACAAATATAATTACACGTTTTTAAGTATAAATGGTTATAAATAGTAAAATTATAATTATATACGTTCTCTTCACTTACCGTGACTTCAAGTGCACTGTAAAACCCTTTGCAGTAAGCTATCCCTATAATAGGATCCCATTTAGTCACTGTCTCGTACCTTCCTTCGAGACAAGACCTCACAGGGAATTCAGAATACCTGTCAATTATCCAAACTTTGTTAAATCAGTTAGTACAAATAGTGTATCTGCTGTGACATTCCTTCTATTAATTTGCCTAACAAAGAAATGCTGCTTCACTTAAGTACCCATCTTCAGACCAGGCATTTCTTTATAACTTATGAAGTACAACTGTTCTACACATAGTAATCATTATAAATACGATCCCATTGAGTATAATACAATAAGTATATACAATACTGTAACATCCACAAAGTTAGTTTAATAGAAGAAGAGAAAATTGCCATTATGGACACTTACATATTAGAATACATTCTTCAGGACATCTGTTGGATCTGCAGTCAATCATATACAACTTAAAAGTTATTTGTTTACTAGGTAAGCTGCTTTGAAGCTAAAAAAGATGCAATACAAAATAAAGCAATTCTGTTGTGCTGCTTTTTTAACTGAGACGGAAACATATCATAGGTTGATATATGTGGAAGCAAGGAAGAGAGGAAATGTGGCATGTTGCAGGTGACAGAGAAAAAGGCAGGCAGCCGTAGAAGAAACCATTTTTGGGTACAGTCTTGATGGGGAGCAGAGACAGATGCACGGGCAGCAAACATGGCCAGCAGGCTGATGTGGAACTTGCCTGCTCTCCTTCCCTTCTGCCTCCCACAGCCTTTACAATAATCAGGACTTCACAAAACAACACACATTACATCAATTCTCACATATGCCTAGAGAATATAATTATGTAACTATGCAGTTATGTACTTGAATATAGGGAAACCACTTGGGTGAAGTCCAAGTTCTGGGCCCCTCAGTTCAAGAGGGACAGAGAACTGCTGGAGAGAGTCCAGCGCAGAGCCACAAAGATGATGAAGGGAATGGAGCATCTCCCTTATGAGGAAAGGCTGAGGGAGCTGGGTCTCTTTAGCCTGGAAAAGAGGAGACTGAGGGGTGACCTAATCAATGTTTATAAATATGTAAAGGGTGAGTGTCAGAAGGATGGAGCCAGGCTCTTCTCTGTGACATCTAGTGATAGGACAAGGGGCAATGGGTTCAAGCTGGAACATGGGAGGTTCCACTTGAATATGAGGAAAAATTTCTTTCTATGAGGGTGACAGAGCACTGGAACAGGTTGCCCAGAGAGGTTGTGGAGTCTCCTTCTCTGGAGACATTCAAAGCCTGCCTGGATGCGTTCCTGTGTGATCTGATCTAGGTGTTCCTGCTCCTGCAGCGGGATTGGACTAGATGATCTTTCGAGGTCCCTTCCAATCTCTAACATTCTGTGATTCTGTGATGTGCAGGTTATGATTATTTCCTAGGTCAGAGAGATGTACAAAGTTTTAAGCTCTATATTAACTTTTATTTTCAGAAAACAAAATATCTTTCAACTAAGCAAAAGAAAATATGAAATAATAGTAGTAATTTCAATGCTTTAACAGGTGACAGAGCCCAATTTGTAATCAGAGCTTTACATCTATTTTAGTGAATTTATTTCAATAAAAAACACATGTTCTCAGTACTATTGTCAAATTGCTCTTCGATTTATGTAGGGTATGCCTGCATATCATGTACATATGCAAATCTCTTATCCACTTAAACATAGTTCCAGCTAGGCATTTAACTGGAAATGCATAAAAGCACGTATCTGATTTCTGCACAACTCTGCAGAGCTTTATATGCACAATTTGTGCAAGACCTACCGCCATAAGCCATGTAGATGTCCTTAACATGAAATTTTTGACACTAGCAATTTGTAAGCAAAGACAATTTTATACAAAAAACCCAGTTCTTTAAGTATGCTGCTAGGAGTGATCATAGTTGAAGATACTAGCTACAGGAAGTAATGAAAAGTGATGAATGAGTGCACAAACAGTGCTGCAACTAACATTCAGGTGGCAGATCTTCAACTCTTGATCTATGTACTTTCAAAATATTTGGCATCTAACCTAGTTCTTACTGTTAAAAATTCATTACTCTCCTGTATTTCTGTGTCAATGACTAAATATTAAGAAGGCGATTTTTTTTTTTCTCTAAATAAATTGCAAACTACAAGTAAAAGATGTCAATAAAAGAAGGGGACTTTGAAAATGTTGGATGCCTTGTTACTTCAGGCCACACTTCTGAAATGACCAGAATTTTTAACTGGTACTAAAGATCTTGTGAAATTTCTTTACAGGGATGGTTCCACTATCCTCAGTTTCTCTTGGCCAGTTTGTTACTGTGGGAACATTCCAGAATTTGTTTTCGTAGTTCTCCAGTCAGTGTCACTTTCACACTTGAGTAAAATGATTTACATCTAGCTAATAGCAACAAACTCTGCATATGTCCAGTTGTGTCAATGTCTTGTCATTCATTAAAGTTTTCTAAAAATGGAGCTGTCTTAACATTAATAAAAAGTTAGCTTTTTAAAAAAAGTTTTTGAGAAACAAAGCAGAACTTGAATACACAGTAATCTGAATTTTATGTCAGTTTGCTACAGTTATCGTTAATATAAATTCATTTGCCCCTAAAAGCTCTGAAATAGAACAAATACCAGAAGACTCCCTATATGTATGGGTTTTTTTAAATTTAGGGTTCTGATAAACCTACTGACCCACTTCATCCTACGTAGTGGCATTAGCATTATGACAAGCTCACAAGAAGGACCAAATACTGATAAAAAATACAGAAAGTTACACAGAAAGCACCTTACATGTCCCTGTGCAGATTTCAGAAATAAGACCACAGAAGACCAATGGACTACCCCTAAGAAGACATTTCTGAAAAAACATGACAGGACCTATTATAGATTGCTGGACCCATCTGCTCCTTCTTCTCTGCAAGTTACATCCCTGCCACAATCATATAACCAATAATCTTATAAGGAAAAGGTATACTAAGGACTTTGTGTTTGTCTTTCATCCATTAAAAAAGGACATCAAACACCCCAAGATCTGCTTTGCTTCAAAAATCAGAATGAACAGGACAGATCTTGAACACCTTGGGCCACTGTCACTAACTGCTCTGAAACTACTCCCAGGTCAGGGACCTGGGTATTGACATCACATCTCCCTGAAGGTTCAAGTTCAGTTTCTGTGAGCACTCCTTACCTCCCAGGCAAGCTTAAGGCTAACAATGCTCCACACCACCTCAGTGACAGGAGATAGCTGAAGAATTAGCACAAAGAAAGAAAACCAATTCAGTGTCTAGCTTTTCTATGTTGTATTTTTCCCTGCATGAATAACCATTAAAGTAATACAGAATTTCTCCTTCATATTGAAAACCTTTTTTTTTCTAAAAAAGAGAACAAATACAAGCCTCCTTATTACACGTTTCTCCAAGTACATTGCAAACGGTGCTTTTAACTGCAGATAGCTCTTTTGAACTCAGTGTTCATCTGCATCTTCTTCCAAAACATTGCCAGGCAAATTTCCCAAAATAAAGAGTGAGCCAGAGTGCAAGTGTTAAATCTGAAAACCAACAATCTCTGTGCTTTTCTTCCTGTTCATGTTGGTGGGTTAGAAGGAGAAGGGCAAAAGAGGACTGTGCAAAAGAGGAACACAGTACGACATCATAATCCTTAGCACAGAATTGCAGCCAGAGCATCAAATTCCTTCTTGTCTAACAGTATCAAGTGTTGGTCCTTTTACTAACAATGACATACTCAACCAACACGCTGAATCTGGCCTAAACCTGCAAGTTACTGAAATACCACTTTTGAGCAAACATTCTGAAAATTTGACAAAATTTTACATTTCCCCTCCTTCTCCCACTGGAAAAGCAGAGATTGCTGGGTTTTGGTAGCTTTAGATCAGAACAACTGCTGTTTCCTAACTGCACCTTGAACACTTATGCCAGGAAAAGGCTCAGAAAACCACTCCCTGCTGCCAGAGGAAGAATGGAAACAACTCAGGATTCCTCAGGGAACGGGGAGAGAGCTGAAGTTGCAAATGCCTCTACTAAAACAGAAATCTTTTGTGAAATCTTTTGTAAAATCTTCTAAAGGGAGGAAGTCAATGTTTTTCCATATCTACAGTCACGCATAAGATTCCTTCTCTTACATACAGTATTCCCAAATTTGTTACTATTTTACAAAGGTGTTTATGCTGTGTTGTAACACCTAGGCATCCCTGCCATTCTCATTTGTGGAATTTAACTTTATTTCCTACAGAATTGAGCCCCAGGTTTCTTCCCTACTTGTATCAATACACTTACTCTTCTTAACAGTGTGCCTTTTTAGGCCTGGATAAGTATATATTGATAATTCCACACATTTACCTTGTTCAAAATTTCAGAATCCTGTGACGTTTATGCCTTTATGCCTACATTCACCTCGTAGCTGGTAGTTAAAACTAAAATCCATTGGTCACCTCTGTCTCCAGCAAGTACTAGCTCAATGGTTGTATAGAAAAAATGAAATCTTTTGTTAATCTTTATGTAACGTCCACTTTTCTTTGAATGCCAAAACCCCCAAATATTTTAATAAATTCTCTTGGGTCTCGGCCAGTCTTTAAAAGTCTGATTACCCCATTTGGTCTAAGCTCTAATCGTTAGACACACGAGTGCCTCAAGGTCTGTAAAATATGCTTGCAAGCTGCACATTCATGATAGGTTCTTGCCTACCATCATATAGCTCATTATCAGACAGATCAAGGTTCACTGAAATGAATAGAAACTTTTAATCTAGATTTTCCCTCTCAAACCTGCAAGTGGTTAAGTGCCTGGAATCTTTGCAATCACAGCTGAGAATCCAGCATGCTCCCTGTGAATTTAAGCTGAGAAGGAACTGAACAGAAGTGCAGGCATTACAGTGAAGCTTGAAGTTGTAGAAAACTGAAATAAAAAATAGAAATTAAAACAGAAGGGGTCCCACATATAGCTTCAGGAAAATGTTCCTATCTAGACAAGATAACGGCCAGACATAAGAAAACAATCTCTTATAAAATGTGATGGGAAATTAACTTAGAGACTGCTGCATGAGTTCAAAACTACATATAGAAAGTATGCAAGTAACCACCCTCATTACAAAAAGTAAGCTGTTAAAAATAATTTCAAATTTAAATATAATGAAAAGAGTAATTTAACCCTCAAGCAGAAACCTATCACTTTGACACTCATGCAGAGTAGGCAAGAAGGAACACAGTTTATTTTTAGTGACAAATGTAAGATTTTGAAAGTAAAGATTAAAAAAAAAGCAGTGTAATTTTCTTAAGTTTGACCAGCTAAAAAGTAGTTGTCCTTTACAGAAAAAATGTGTGTCTTTTTCTGACTAATAGTTCAAGGATTATTTGAACTCCGTAACATCAATAACCCATTCCGCAAGTCAGGTAGTGAAGATCTGGCCTCAGGTAATCTGTGAGCAGAAATTCATTAATTACACAAAATAGAAAAACTGCTACCAGGATAACCATGCAAGAAAACCACACTATCTAGAACTGATCCTCTGAGAAGGAAAGAAAGGACAACGATGTACCATGATAGACTTCCCTCAGATGTTCTGAGACATTGGGTAGCAACAAAAGCTCCCTACCTGTTCTGAACAACGCAGCAAAAGAGTGAAAGTCATGTACACTGGCTTTGTACATGCCTTTTATCTTATGAATGAAGCTATCTTCTAGCCTGAAGAACAATGGAAGAATAATGGAAAAGTTGAAGGTGACGAAGAGAGAAAAAAAAGTAATTTGTTCCCACTAAGGGCAAATACAGTCATAGGCTGGGAACACCAGATCAGATGTAACCAGCAGAAAGAAAAATCACTGAAAAGGGCAAAGATAACGTGGTAGTCTTCAAAACAACACTGGTTTTGTTATTTTCTCTGTTCTTGGGAGGATAGATTTCTGATATATTTATGCTGGTTTGTGACCTGGAAGATTAAGATTCATTTTTTATGTGCTACTCCGACTGCTTCCTTAATTTTTGGTAAGCCAGTTAGAAGTAGGCTTACATGTACACAGATATTACAAGAAGCAGTGATATCTAGAAGCTTTAATGAGGGTCTCTTTTTTTTTTTTTTTTTTTTTTTTTTTAAGAATATTAGTCCATTTGGTTTAACAATTTCAAAAGGAACTGAAGAAAAATGCTTAGACATTTTTAAAATCCCACTTTACACTTTTGATCAGATCCTTTAGAAGTGTTGCAAAAAAAAAAAAAAAGGAAATGAAAACATAATGCCTCCTCATGTCAACGATCCACTGTGAGGACAGATCCATTAATTACTACAATAATAGCCCTTAACAAGAAATTTACAGAACAAGTACATAAACAAGTTCAAGAGAGTTCAGCAAAGGGAACACTGAATGCTTCTCTTGCTAGGAGCAATTTCTAAAAATTGCAGAGGTCAAAATGCCTACCTGGTGCCAGGAGGGTATTTGTTGGCGTGGTCTATTAAGGGGTTTGTACAATTTGGTTTTAAGAATGATCTATGGATATCTTTCCTTTTATTCTGGAAAGATTACTCTGCTGCAGCAGTATTTTCCAGTCTCTAACACTAACTCCTGTTCTGCTCACAAATGCTACTCTGTCAAGTTTACAGTCCCAATCTACCACAGTATTTTAGCTGGGCTGCAAAGATCCCCAGTCAGGAACTGCCACTTCCACAGCATTCCCAGCTTTGGCTTAGATGTTCAGTGTCTGCTGTAAGAGCAAAAGTCATCCTAGGCAGGGATCTAGTACAAGGACCTATAAAAACCCAAATTATTGCATGCTCATGTGAAGGTCAGCTTTTTAGCTTTTCTACATCACTGTTCCATTGATTTCAACCAAGCTCTTACAATTCATACAAACTGAAGATCTTGATCGGGTTCCTGGCTTTTAAAATAAAGAGCTGAAACACCTGAAACATTTTTCAGAAAAAACTTGATCATAATTTTTGCAAAAGAATGTTAAATAATGTAAAACCATATTAACTGGGGCACTTGGATGGGAAGAAAAAATTGGTCATAAAATAATAATCTGACCCAATTTTAAGAAGTTTATACAAATGCATTATACTGTGCACTACACTTAAATACATAATTTCGATTACTTTGGATGAGAGTGACTCAGTAAGCATAAGATCATTCAGAAAGTAGCATGAAGTGAACATGATGGTCTTGCAGTATGTCTGGTTACTGCAGTAAACACCAGTTCTCACATCTTATTTAGTGTGAACAGGCTCACAAATAAAACCCAACCATGATTTACAGTTTTTCACAATGGGAAATTTTGTTACCATCCTAGGTAAATATGCCCAAGTCAGCCTATTCCTTCTGAATAACTGCCTTACTGCTGTAACCACATTTAACTTTTCCTCACCTCTAGGTACCTTCCACAGAGGTCAATCATCACCACCAGTCCTTTCCTAAGGACAGCTCTTTTGATACTGCATCTCTGTGGATGATCTGTACAGATCCTGTCTCATCACTGCCATCCTTCAAAAGAGCCCTTCAGGCTGACCTCTCTTTTTTCCATGTGAACAACACTTGTTTTTTGTTTGAAAAGTCTGACAGTCTGGAAATATACCCAATGTCAGTCACATCCCATCTGCACTATTTGCACACCTCTGAGCACTTGTGTCTGCTTCAAGATCTTTGCAGTCTTTCTGATACCTGTCTGCTTCCCCCTAACCATCTGCTGCAGACAACACACAGTGCCACTGGATAAAATCCAAAATAGCTCCTGCTGATTCTGAAGTCAGACTGCCAGGCCCAGCAGAAGGCAAAACCTTTAGCATCTCTCTCTCTCCTTAGGCCCCGCTAACATCTTAGTTTCACGAAGCAAAATCACCTCTATGTTACTGTTTATCTGAAACACTTCGAGTTGGACTGTTTTTTCTTGTCCAGCATGTCCCTTCTCTTTTGCACTGCAAGTGATCAGTGATAGCATGTAGACTAGACATCTGACAATTTAATTTCTTAAGTACTTTCCCAATATCTAATTGCTGTTTTGGTGGACATCTGGTGTGAATTCAGAAGGAAGAGCTACAATTGACTGAAAATAACGTACAGAAATACTGTATGTAGCCACTAGAAACCTTAATGTCTCAAAAATCTTTATATAAACATTTAAGAGACAGAATGTGAAACAGTTGTACGAAAATTCAAATGTTTGAAAACCACACAAAATATAGAGGAAGAAAGTATATTAGGAACCACACAAACTACTGATACCAAGCTTTATTCTGATCTTTCTCAATATTACTGTCATTCGGTGTATACACATGCAATTTGCAGAGCAATGTGGATTTATTTTTTGTTAGATATGTTGTAACCTATGCTATCCACTTTCCCAGTAGTCCACACTTCCTTGCGAGGAGCCTTGTTTGTGTAAATGCTCCTGCATAGTGGCAAAAACTATGATGGGTCAGTTTCAGGCAAATGAAGCATAACCATGTTCATGGCAACATTCTGCAAGAGTCTGACTCAAAGGCTTGTAACTCTCTACACCAGACAGAATGTTTTGCCAATCTATTATCCTTTTAAGCTGAAAGGAAAAGTAATGCACTCGTTTCTGTTTAAGGTTTGAAATAAACTACTGTGACATACTCTGCAAAAAATGAATGAGCCACTACAAAAGAGCCAGTGATTTCAAACTATTTTTGCTTCTAAAACGGTAAGTGCTGAGCTCCACAGATTTCTGAGATTGGACAGAGCACGTGCTCCACTGTAACAGATGACTTAGAGCATTAAATGTTTTGCTGACTGCCATCCAAAGTCACTTCTTTCCCTTCAAAGTGCCACTACCTTAAAAAAAATCAACACAAAATTAATTATAGGAGGCAACTTGTGTGGACTGTCTCCAGTGAACTGTGCTTCTTTCACACGCAAATGTTTATGGGACTATTACAGGTGAAAGATTAGGTGCTGAACATACAATGCTAGATAATACTCACAGCAACCGCCTCCAGGATTTGTTTAACAGCATCAGCAGCATCTCGTTCACTGTAGTAACCCTTTTCCACAATCCTACAGAAAAAGCAACAAGAGAAATTGTGTTTAGAACTATGCATTAAGGTAAATAAACTGTGCAAGCAAAAGCTTCTTTTAAAAAATGAGGTAGAAAACAATCACATTTAAATATTACCAGAATTCTGGAGTGCCCCATGAAGAACAGAAAGCAACCCTTTTGCAATTTAGGTTACCTTCGATTTCCAGTTAATTTAAAAACTGTAGATAGAATATCAACTAGGCACGCAGCTCATTATATATACATATTCAGTTGAAAGGTTTTGGAATTTTCCAAAATTCAGGAAATCTGAACTACTCTCAGATAAAAACAAGTAACCTTTATGAACTGCTTTTTCACCCTTATATTTATCTTAAGCTCCCCCTCCCCTTCTATTTATTTAGTTACTTATTAAAAAGTGCTATGCACACACAGATCTGAGTTATCCAAGAGAACAGGTTGGCATAAAAATTTACTTGCTTCAAATTATCCCTCAAGTATAAGGGGCTAAACAATTGTCTTTTTTTACCCCATCGGTAGAAAATTTGGGGCTCTGCAGTCAAAGAAACATGGCTTCTTTAAAACTAAAACTTTTTTTTCTTCTTCTTTAGGTAAATAGCCAGTATGTTAAGTTTATTTTGTACAGATAATACCTAATAGCTTGATTTTGTAAATATGCTGATCATGTGCTGCTTATGGAACGTTCTGCAGTATTTATGAGTTCTGAAGATCCTGCAAATCTGGTTTTCTTTCTCCCTTTGCTTTTACATCAGTTAAATCTTGTAAAAACAAACAAAACCTCAACTTTCTTCTTTAATAATGTTATCTCTTTGGAACCTTACCATGATAAAAAACATTATGAAAGAAAATACTTTTCTGTGTTAAAGGTAAGGTTCCAAAGTGGTGTATTTCAACATGCTGTATGTTATGCTGCATAGAAAGGGCATCAAGGATTAATGCAGATTTCTGGGTTGGCCTCCAAAGCTCATCTGTGCTTCTGCAACTTTTAGAAGAACACCAGCATTGGCACAGGGTCTGGGGGCTGACTCAGGATTTGCATCGCATATTCTCCAATAACTGCCATTGCAGAATGAAACATTTCATAAACGTACAGTTCAGTTCAACAGAGTCAGCAGAAAATAGATTTGTACAACAGCATATAAGAAGTTAAGATCTATCATTAACACATACTAATGCTCCATTTAAGACACTCAACAGTTTTTTTACTGTTGTATTTCACTACACACAGTATTTGTGAACTACAATAACTCTCCCTCAGAGAGTTACCTGAAGGTCAGATCTTTGACCTCAAGTTTTGATTTTTTACTTGAGTAATTTTTCAAAGCCAAAGAAAACATAGACAGATATTGTCTAGAAACAGAACCTATGGTGCCTACGAGATACTTTATAAAATTATCTCCTGTCAGCACACAAGCCAGTTTAAAAAAAACCCAATACCCTAAAATCCAGATAGAATCATAGAATTACTTGGGTTGGGAGGAACATAAAAATCATCTAGCTACAACCTCCCTGCCATGGGCAGGGGCACCTTCCACTAGACCAGGTTGCTCAAAGCCTCATCCAGCCTGGCCTTGAACACCTGCAGGGATGGGGCATCCACAACTTCTCTGGGCAACCTGTTCCAGCATCTCAACACCCTCACACTAAAAAATATCTTCCTCTTATCTACTCTAAATATACTCTCTTTCAGCTTAAAACTGTTACACCTTGTCCTATTGCTACACCCCCTGACAAAAAGTCCCTCCCCATCTCTCCTGTAGGCCCCTTTCAGGTACTGGAAGGCTGCTATAAGGTCTCCCTGAAGCTTTCTCTTCTCCAGGCTGCACAACCCCAGCTCTCTCAGCCTGACCTCGTAAGAGCGGTACTCCAGGCCTCTGATCGTGGCACTCCTCTAGACCTGCTCCAGCAAGTCTATGTCCTTCTTATGTTGGGAGCTGAGCGATGGATGTAGTACTCCAGGTGGGGCCTCACGAGAGCAGAGTACAGGGGGAGAATCAACTGCTTCGACCTGCTGGTCACACTTCTTTTGATGCAGCCCAGGACACGATTGGTTTTCTGGGCTGCAAGTGCACATTGCCGGGTCATGCTGGGCTTCTTATCAACCAACACTCCCAAGTCCTTCTCCTCAGGGCTGCTCTCAAGCTATTCTCCTCCCAGTGTATATTTGTGCTTGGGATTGCCCTGACCCCCATGTAGGACCTTGCACTTGGCCTTGTTGAACTTCATGAGGTTGGCATGGGCCCACCTCTCAAGCCTGTCCAGGTCTCCCTTCCCTCCAGTGTGTCCACCACACCACACAGCTTGGTGTCATCAGCAAACTTGCTGAGGCTGCACTCAATCCCACTGTCCATGTCTCCCACCAAGATGTTAAACAATACCGGACCCATGCAAAACCCCTTTTGTCACCGGTCTCCACTTGGTCACTGAGCTGTTGACTGCAACTTTTGCATGCAACCACCCAGAAAATTCTTTATCCACTGTGTGGTCCAACTGTCAAACCCATGTCTCCAAATTAAAGACAACAATGTCGCGTGGGACAGTGCTGAATACTTTGCACAAGTCCAGGTAGATGATGTCATTTGCTCTTCCCTTAACCACCAATGCTGTAACCTTGTCATAGAAGGCCACAAAGATCACCAGGCATCGTTTGCCCTTAGTGAAGCCATGTTGGCTGTCACAAATCACCTTCTTATTTTACATGTCCCTTAGCATAGTTTCAAGGGTGAAGCAGGAGAGCAAGAAGCCTGTAACATCTGAAGTCAAAAGTCACTGGAAAGACCTTCTGCCTCTGCGTCCAGAAACAGACTCTACGTTTCAAGAAGGGTATAGTCCTTATCCCTGTTTTGCAGTATCTTGTTATTTGTCTTCTCCGAAATAACAGACTCATATTGAGCTACCTTAGATGCAGCTCCTTACAGCTTTACAAAAGCTGACATATTAAAGGTGTTGACTAATGTACATATGAAAAGCATTACTACATACTTATTAGAAGATTAAGTGAAATAAGAAACAATGCAAAGATAATAATCCACCAGAAACAGATGTAACAAGCATGGTACTGTCGAAAATAGTCTATACAGAGATACTCCTAATCATCTGCAATTACTTTACCTTAACACTCACTGTGTTCACAGATAACTAAGTCTATTCATGTGGCACCGGTAATAGCAAGAAATCCCTCTCAAGCAGGAGTTCTTCTATTTCACCACGATTTCTTGGCTGCATGATTATTTGGCCTTCTATAAGTCTTTTTTTGGCAGCCCAGCTACCATTCCACATGCATTGCTTTACCCTTTTTTTTGCATTCTTGTACCTTGAGCCCTTCCCCTGCTTTGCTCATCTACTCATCTAGCTTTACTTGAACTTACCACCACAAGGGTAAAACAAAGTGAAGTTTACTCAATGGAAGGTTATGTTGGGTTTTTAGCATCAAGTTTAGGAAGGAGGCTGTGAAAAATCATAAATCACACAACAGAATGCTGCATTATGCTTGAAAGTAAGATACCGCCTTAGCTATTTCAGGCTGAAAAATCCTCCTCTGGTAGATCACATGGTGAGACCTGAGCCCCAGTGACCCTCTTGTTTGAGTCTTTGTTCCTCCAAATATACTGGTTTGGCTTCCTCCTCCTTTTTAATTCAAATGTAGCATTTAGTGTCATCCAGCAGGTTCCTGTCTGTAACATCCATAAGCATTTGTCTTGAGAGGTGGGCCAATGCAAACCTC